>NC_090738.1:67009784-67019784 GCF_036898095.1 Palaemon carinicauda
CACATTTGTATATATATATATTATAGGGTGAGGGGGTCTTCGTGGCGGGGTGATTTAGTACTCGTCGACATTTTTGGTTTTTTATTTATGACGTGTCACTGGAAAAATTACATACAATGAGAAATTCATATGGACAATTCTTCAATTAATAAAAACTAAACATATAAAAAATAAGAAATTAAAAAAAAAAGAAATCAACAAAGTAAAATCATAATGATTAATAAAAAACATATTTAAAGAAAACCCTATTCTCTACACATTTCAAACAACATTATTGGAAACCTCTATTGCTATATCTCGTTAATTGTGATTCCTTTGTATTCTATTTCTTGTATGTTACACATTTTTATCAATATTTCCAATAAAGGCCTCTAGTATAATGACTTGATTACAAAATTCGTAATACTAGGTGGGTGAATCCCTTGGTTCTGCTATATCAACTCTATAGAAATAAGCACTAAGCAATAATAGACATCATTAAGTCATGAGAGAATTTCACTAAATAATTATTCGATGTGTGGCATATTCTATCTAGCTTAATCCCTTACGAACTCTATTTTCCCTCCTTAAATTATAAAAGACCCCTTGATAACATCTCTTACTTACAATTTTGTTTGTGTCCACCGTAAAGACCGTCCACCTCTCTCCCCTAAATGGGCCCCTGGGTATGTTCCTGCCGAGGGTACGGGACCGTTAGGACAAACCCCTCACTTTGTCTCATGTTTCTATATTTCATTATTAACATCCCTTAAGCTATTGTTATTTAAACAGCAATCCTGACAACCCTTTTTTTTTTGTCTCTAACTCTAAGAACAATGTGCTTTCTTACCTTATATTATAATTCCATCTTAAAGTCGTCGATGTCAATTTTCACCAAAACACGTCTGCACTCTATCACTACCCTGCGCTCAAGAACAACCTGTCGCTTTCCCAAGCGCTTGAGAATATGCATGGCGGGAGATGGCTGAATGGTTCTTTTGTTTTTCTTTGTTACTAACATATAAAAGGTGTCCCCAAAATTATTGTTTCTGACTAAAACTTCCTCATTTTAATTTTCTTGTTATTTTATAACGTGTATGCCTCTATTTGTGACCGGAATTTAATTACAAATTTTGGATTTACCACGAATAGTCATTCAAAGTTGCGGGGGGAAAAGGTGAAATTTCCCTGAGTGAAATTTTCCCTGCATGAGACATCCCTGCGTTTACACCCGCCCCTTTGAAGCCTCTTGAGCACAAGGGGGTTCAACGCCTTATCGCTCTGTAACGCCCATTAGATCCGTCTCTTCCTCTAAAATCAAAATAAGTTTCGACAGCGGTCTGTCGTATTCCTTGCCCTCTCTCCTGACAGTCACCGTCCTCACCAAACCATCTTTCCCTACTTTGGTCTGCACTACTCTAGCCAATGGCCAATGGCAGCGTGCTTCATTCTCTTTGACCATAAGGACTACATCTCCCACCCTGACGTTTCGTCGCTCTTTGAGCCATTTCTGTCTCTTCTGCAGACCCAGTAGGTACTCACGTTTCCAACGGGCCCAGAACTGTTCGGCCATATGCTGCACCTGCTTCCATCTTTGCTTAGAGTGACCACCTATTGCAACGTCGCAGCCTACAGGCGAATCTGCCATGCTTAAAAGCTTGTTCGGTGTGAGTGGAACCGGGTCTCTATTGTCTGAGGTGACGACAGTAAGGGGTCTGCTGTTAACCGTTGCCTCCACTTCACAAAAGAGCGTACACAGCCCTTCATAATCCAATTTCTGTGTCCCCAAGACTATATCAAAGACCCTCCTCACGGTACCTATCAACCGCTCCCATGCTCCTCCAAAATGTGAGGCGCCGGGCGGATTGAGAATAAATTCCACCCCACACCCGAGCAACTCATTGCGCACCTTGTTTCCTGCCAAGAACTCATAACTAGAGTCGAGAACTTTCCGCGATCCCACAATATTAGTGCCGCAGTCGCATCTAACTGTCTTGACCTGACCACGACGAGCCAAAAACCTCCTGAAGGCACTAATGAATGAATCTGATGTGAGATTCGAGGCCACCTCCAAGTGTATGGCCCTCATGTTCAAACAAGTGAATAAAACTCCCCAATGCTTCATCTGTGCCCTTCCTCGTTTTACGAAGAATGGCCCAAAAAGGTCCACTCCGGTGCGATAAAATGGGGGTTTCCCCGACTGCACTCGATCGGGTGGTAGATTGGCCATTAGCTGCTCGATGGCTTTTCCGTGTGCCCTGCGACACCTGACACATCTACTCAGCACGCGTCGCACTGCTGCATGGCCCTTAATTACCCAAAATTTCTCCCTCACCTGGCTCAAAACATGCATTACACCCATATGGTTAAAATGCTCATGATAATACTGGATCACCATGTCTGTCAAGTGTCCCTTATACGGCAAAATAATTGGATGCCTTTCGCTTGGAGAGATATTTGCCAAAGATAACCTACCTCCAACGCACAGAAGCCCATTTCTCAGGATTGGTTTCAACCTTCTTAGGGAGCTAGAGGCCCTAATAGTTCCTCCCTTCTCGAAGCTCTCTATCTCTAACTCGTAATTAACACGCTGTGTTACCTGCACTACCACCGTTTCCGCCAAGCTAATAATTTCGGTGGACAGATGCACACCTAGCTCGCTGAGCAGCTGCGGATGTTTATAAATAATGTATCTAGCAAATAGCAACAACCAACCCAAAGCTCTAAGGAGCTTGATCCAACTAGAATAGTGGTGGATGATTTTATACATACCTGTTTGCCTTATGTCCATCCCAATCCTGAAACTAATTATTTTGTAGCCTCTAGTTCCTGTTGGTCGTATCTCACGCTTAACCTCCAATCCCTCCACACCATCTGACATTTGAGCTGGCTCAGTTGGCCAGAAACACTCCTCCTTCAACAGAAACTCCGGACCTTTTTTCCACCTTTCAGACTGCTTGGAACGTGTTGCATCGTCTGCTGGGTTCTCCCCAGAGTTAACGTACCTCCACTCTTTCTGATCACTGCCCTCCCTTATCATAGAGACACGGTTTGCCACAAATGTCTGGTATCTGGCCTGATCGTTCCTAATATAGTGCAAGACAGTCGTTGAGTCAGTCCAATAATAGACCCCATCTACCCTGAAATCTATCATGGTCAGAATGGTGTTTCCTAGTCTTACGGCCAGCACCGCTGCACTAAGTTCTAGGCGGGGCACCGAAACATGCTTCAGTGGTGCTACCCTTGCCTTTCCCATGATGAATCTGCAAGATACGTTTCCCCACAGATCCGAGACCCGCAAGTATGCCACTACTCCCAAAGCCATGACGCTTGCATCTGAGAACAAATGCAACTGTACTAGGGTGGCTGATTCCCCTGGAATAACCTTCAGGCTTCTGGGCACACTGGTCCCGCTGGTCTGGCTCAGCCTCTTTGCCCACGCCTTGATACGGTCCGTAGTGTCAGGGTCCAACTCCATGTCCCAGGCTATCTTTAATCGGCAGAGGTCCTGCATGATGACCCTACCCTCGATTAAAACTGGCGCCAATATTCCGAGTGGATCGTAAATCGAGGCTATGGCTGACAACAGGTCCCGCTTAGTCCTTGGGACTGATATTAGCTCTGCGTGGACACCCAATTCATCAGTGGCCAAGTCCCACTGCACTCCCAAAGCCTTTGTCTCATGTGACTCTGATCCCTCTATAAGCTCTGAGGTGCTCCTACTGTACCACTCCCTCGGGATCGATGACATAACCTCCACGCAAGGGCTGCTGAACTTTGTCAATGTAAACCCCCCTTTCTTGCAGAGCTCTTTAACCTCCAACAAATTGACTAACAGTGCATCTTTGCGATCCTCGGCTCTCAAGCAGTCATCTACATAAAAATTGTTGGCAACTGTGAACCGTGCTTCCTCTGAAAATCCATTCCCAAAGTCGCTTGCCGTCCGTTTCAGCACGAAGTTTGCAATGCTTGGAGAAGAGCAGGCCCCGAACAGGTGGACTACCATTCTCCACTCTTTGGGTTCCTCGGCAAGACCATTTTCCCACCAAAAGAACCTAAGGTAATCCCGCTGATGCTCTGGTACCCGTACCTGATAGAACATAGTATTTATATCTCCTGTATAGGCAAATAGACCTCCCCTAAACTTTACCAACACACCCAACAGAGAGTTCATCATATCAGGTCCCTGCAAGAGTAGGTCATTTAAGGATATACCCTCCACCTTGCTTGCACAGTCAAATACAACACGGACCTTGTCTGGCTTGTCTGGATGTTGCACACCAAAATGAGGAATATACCACACATTTCCCTGGCTGGCTGCAGTCACTCGCTCAGCATAGCCTTTCTGTTGCATCTCTCTCATGGAGGCACTATACTGCTTAGCGTAGTTACCATCCTTCACTAGCTTCTTACGAAGGCTGTGCATACGGCGCAATGCGATGTCCCTTGTTTCTGGCAATGGCCCATGATTGCCACGCAGAGGCAATGGTACCTCGTAAGTTCTTCCTTTCTTTCTAACCCCTTTCTCTATTATCTCTAGCCATTTCCTGTCCTCTGCAGACATTTCCCTTCTGTTAGATGCAACATCGTCATACTCGCGATTGTAACTCTCAACCAGTATGCGGTCTAACTCAAGGCGCTTGCTTGTCACTTGGATCTTATTGACATGCTCTTGTCTCCTTTTGTCCTTTGCTCCACATACCACCCAGCCCAATAATGTTCGTATGGCATGGGGTTCATGGAGGCGTGTTGAATTAATAACTTCCCTTGGCTCAAGTAGGTGAGGCACATTGTTCCCAATTAATAAACCTACCTCAGCTTCTACCTCTGGGATGTAAATCTCTCGCAAGTGTGGCCATCGTTCCAGATCTCTGGACCTGACTACATCGCACTCGTCTATCGGTATGCGAGGGGCACTCAACACCGGGGGGAGTGTAATGCAAGTCTTGCCCTCATAGTCCAATACTGACAATCCCGAGACTAGACTGCATGCAACTTCCCCTACTCCGTTGATGGTTTCAACATTCACTTTAACGTCCTGCCTCTCAGTGCTGCCTAGGGTCTGCATTAAAGCTTCCGAGACAAAGCATGTGGAACTCCCATTGTCCAAGAAAGCCTTCGTGAAAACCTCCCTTCCTTCCCTTGACCTAATCCTTATCGGCACAACTGACATCCCTGTACCAATGCTACCTCCTCTAACTGCCCTGAACATAGCAATTTTGTCATGTGTTCCTTCCTCCTGAGCCACTAAGGCTCTATTTGAGTGCTCAGATACTATCACTTCTACTTCTTGGACCACTTCTGCTCCTTGGACCACTTCTACTTCCTGGTGTCGATGCAACAGCGTTGGGTGATTCCCATTGCATATGTTGCAACTTTTCCTGTTTCTGCAATACTGAGACCTATGACCACTTCTCAGACACCCAAAACAGAGCCCCAACTCCCTTATGGCTCCCAGTTTTTCCTCAGGTCCCATTTGAGATATTTGGTGGCATTCATCCACTATATGGGGTCCTGTATAGTACCAACATGAAAGCGGGGCAGTTCTGTTACATGAAACTTTCCTAGCCTTAGTTGGACACTCAGCCTTGACTGGTGCTTTTCCTTCTCCTACCCGAGGGGTGTCTTCCCTTCTGCCCCTCTGAAATAGGTTCAAGACCCTAACCTCTCCTTCAATGAAACTCACCAAATCATCAAACGACACAGGCCTCTTTTTTTTCTCATTAATCTTATCAGCAACTCTCCACCATCGAGCCTGCACCCCTAAGGAGAACTTGCCAATGATCAACCTCATTGTTTTTGGATTTTGTAATTCGGCAATGCCATAAGGGACGCACGAAATTGCATTCCTGCAAGTTTTGAGTGCCACCGAGTACTCGTCATACTCTTCCGCGTTGTTTTCCCTTATATCTTTCCATTTAATGATCTTTTCCACAAACGCGGTGGCTATCTGTTCTAGGTTTCCATATCGCTCCTCCAGCAACTTCCTTGCCTGCTTATAGCCCTCTGAAGCTTCTAGGTGGATGCAAGATGCCACAATATCGTTTGGCATGCCTGTCATGTATAAATCCAGATACCTCAGCCTTTCCTTATCATTCGTCAACTGGCTACTAAAGACTTCATCGAAAGCGCGAATGAACTTAAAATACTTTGTACGATCCCCATCAAACTTAACTATATCCTGCTTGGGCATCAAGCTTTTAAGGTTGCAAGAGATTAGCGCCTGCATGACTTCCCTATTGCTCAAGTCCCTCTGGTCATTCTCGCCCAAGCAACGGCATTCACTTAACTCAATCTCGGGCGCTTCCGTATTCAAATGCATGGGTCTCTCACTCCCGCTTACATCAGGGCTTGTGTGTTCTCTTACCCTAGGGAGGTGAGTTATTTCCTTTTCCTTCACTCTAAAATCCCTTAGGGCCTTCTCCTCTGCCTCCACTCCAGCTAACTCTGCCTCTAAACCGACCCTCTCCCTCCTAGCCTTCAGCGCTGCTTCCTCTCGCTCTATGGCGTCTATCTCCTTCATCGCCCGTAATTGTGCTGTCAACCCGGCTCTAGAAGCAACTAATACGGCATGTCTGCTCCCAGTAGAACTCGCGTGTGACCGCTGAGATCTCCCGGAAGCAACAGATTGCATACCAATGACTGATGCGCTATCCCCCAAATTTAAATGTTCTTCCTCTTCCCGGGGCTCTTCAGTGCACTCACCTACCTTATGGCCCTGATTAACCCCACTCTCCTGCCTAACCTCAAGTCCCCTCAAAAACTCCTGTACCTCTACGCCATCCTTCTCTAGGGCTTCACTTAAACGCTGACACAATTCAGACTTGTTCCCTCCTCTTGGGAGGCCTCTAACTTCCAACTCCTCTCTCAATTGCGCAACCTTTAGGGTCTCCATTTTCCTAGGCCCCGTTCCGGCACTCCCTATGAGCTAACAAAATTCCCTAGTTGAATCGTAGCTGACCTAACCGATGAGTGGCCGAGAACCTGCACTACTCAATGAAGACCACCAACAGTACCTATGTTGCGACTGCCTAAATCCTCTAAGCCTAGAGACAGTCCGTAAATGTATCAATGTCTCGTGGCCCAGCCTCCTACCTGAAAGATCTTCTATTTGACATATCCCGGCCTTTACCTGAAAGAACTCCTACCTGAAATAACTTCTATTTGACATATCCCAGCCTTTTCTGGAAAGAACTCCTACCTGAAATAACTTCTATTTGACATATCCCAGCCTTTACCTGAAATAACTTCTATTTGACATATCCCAGCCTTTACCTGAAATAACTTCTATTTGACATATCCCAGCCTTTACCTGAAAGAACTCCTACCTGAAATAACTTCTTTTGACATATCCCAGCCTTTACTTGAAATAACTTCTATGAAATAACTAAACCCCTCCTTGTTATGCCTAAGTTCTAATACCATGCAGCATGCCGCAAACTAACAGCTGTCAAACTGAGAACTCTAGTGACCATTGGCTTAGGATTACAGCGCCCGTAACCGACGTTAGAAGTGGTTTCTTCATATGGATATTCCTCCAATTGGTAAAGTTAAATTGGGTAACCGTAACGTTACGTGCTAAGTTCTCATTTGAATGGGTTTTAAATTGGATCTTCCGAGAAATGTTTTCATGCCACACACAGAATAAACTTATGTATTAAATCAAACCCGTGATACCATTAACCTAAACCAGTTATGAGGACCTATAGACGATTATACCTAAACCAATACAGAACCAAGGGACCACATTATAAAATTCCACAAGGTTTCCCTCGACGATCAGATATCACTCTTAACTCAAAATACATGAATAATGACCTGAGAACACAACATTCTGACCTTTTCCAAGTCTTAATGTACGACACACATCTGTTCCTGCTCACCTTCGAGATACTTGCCTAACAAATAAACTACTCAAGTCCAAATGCAAAATTTCCATTTAATTAAACATCAACTCCTCTGTCATAAAAAAAAAACACAAAATAATTGTCACTCTAAATATTACACAACAGGACAGTTTCCTTAATGAAATTCGTCGATCATCTTACTGAGGAATCAGCTAATCACGCCTTACAACTTAGGAACATTTAATACCCTCATAAATCTGGGTCCTGTGAATGAAATCTTTCACCCGTGCTGACAGCAACACCTTAACGATGCAGACAATACCTAATTGCGCCCATTATAACTTCCTTCCACTTAGCTTGTTGCGCGATGTCGGCAGACGACTTGATCTTCTTCTCAGCTTTCCAGAGGGACCACGTGCTTCTTCAGAGTTCCACCTACGCTGTACCACAAAAGGGGGGACGAAAATTTGACTATAGGGTGAGGGGGTCTTCGTGGCGGGGTGATTTAGTACTCGTCGACATTTTTGGTTTTTTATTTGTGACGTGTCACTGGAAAAATTACATACAATGAGAAATTCATATGGACAATTCTTCAATTAATAAAAACTAAACATATAAAAAATAAGAAATTAAAAAAAAAAAGAAATCAACAAAGTAAAATCATAATGATTAATAAAAAACATATTTAAAGAAAACCCTATTCTCTACACATTTCAAACAACATTATTAGAAACCTCTATTGCTATATTTCGTTAATTGTGATTCCTTTGTATTCTATTTCATGTATGTTACACATTTTTATCAATATTTCCAATAAAGGCCTCTAGTATAATGACTTGATTACAAAATTCGTAATACTAGGTGGGTGAATCCCTTGGTTCTGCTATATCAACTCTATAGAAATAAGCACTAAGCAATAATAGACATCATTAAGTCATGAGAGAATTTCACTAAATAATTATTCGATGTGTGGCATATTCTATCTAGCTTAATCCCTTACGAACTCTATTTTCCCTCCTTAAATTATAAAAGACCTCTTGATAACATCTCTTACTTACAATTTTGTTTGTGTCCACCGTAAAGACCATCCACCTCTCTCCCCTAAATGGGCCCCTGGGTATGTTCCTGCCGAGGGTACGGGACCGTTAGGACAAACCCCTCACTTTGTCTCATGTTTCTATATTTCATTATTAACATCCCTTAAGCTATTGTTATTTAAACAGCAACCATGACAACCCTTTTTTTGTCTCTAACTCTAAGAACAATGTGCTTTCTTACCTTATATTATAATTCCATCTTAAAGTCGTCGATGTCAATTTTCACCAAAACACGTCTGCACTCTATCACTACCCTGCGCTCAAGAACAACCTGTCGCTTTCCCAAGCGCTTGAGAATGGGCATGGCGGGAGATGGCTGAATGGTTCTTTTGTTTTTCTTTGTTACTAACATATAAAAGGTGTCCCCAAAATTATTGTTTTTGACTAAAACTTCCTCATTTTAATTTTCTTATTAATTTATAACGTGTATGCCTCTATTTGTGACCGGAATTTAATTACAAATTTTGGATTTACCACGAATAGTCTTTCAAAGTTGCGCGGGGAAAAGGTGAAATTTCCCTGAGTGAAATTTTCCCTGCGTTTATATATATATATATATATATATATATATATATATATATATATATATATATATATATATATATATATATGCGTAAAAATCACAGGAAAACGTGATGCTCAGATGCAGAAGAACCACGGGGAAAATTAAAATACGAAATATACGCATAAGTCCTGACTAGTTTCATGATATTTCTCCAGAGGACTGATTTATTGAGTGAGGTTTCTTTACATTATATAGGGAAAGCAAACGTACGAACATACATATAGAGATTTAAAGAACAATGACACTCCCCTACCAGCTACCTGGGCATGAGTCAGGTGTTAAGTGGGCGGAGTCCCCAAGCTCATTAGACACCTGCTAAAAAGGGTCATTTCTAGTGGCGGGTAAATTCTTGTTTTTCAGTACAGTTTATTTATATGAATAATTAATGAAACTGATTATATCACCCTTGTAAGTATCCATGTAATAAATTTTTCAATGAATAATTCAAATTATGAAAATATCCTAAAAACTCAATAATCGGGATTTTTTAAGTTATTAAAACATAGATATTA
>NC_090738.1:67027284-67029784 GCF_036898095.1 Palaemon carinicauda
ACACACACACACACACACATATATGTATATATATATATATATATATATATATATATATATATATATATATATATATATATATATATATATATATATATATATAAAGAGAGAGAGAGAGAGAGAGAGAGAGAGAGAGAGAGGGGGGGAAATATATATATATATATATATATATATATATATATATATATATATATATATATATATATATATATATATATATATATATATATATATATTATATATATATATAAGGAGAGAGACAAATATAAATATATATATATATATATATATATATATATATATATATATATATATGACGGAGATATATATATATATATATATATATATATATATATATATATATATATATATATATATATATATATATAAGGAAAGAGAGAAATGTATATATATATATATATATATATATATATATATATATATATATATATATATATATATATATATAAAGAGAGAAATGTATATATATATATATATATATATATATATATATATATATATATATATATATATATAAAGAGAGAAATGTATATATATATATATATATATATATTATATATATATATATAAACATACTTATATATGTATATATATGCATATATACATATATATTATATATATAAGTGTATATATATATATATATATATATATATATATATATATATATATATATATATATATATATATATATATATATATATGAATATATATATATATGAATATATATATATATATATATATATATATATATATATATATATATATATATATATATATATATATATATATATATATCTTTATATATTTACTTATATATTGTACTATACATACATATCACTCCATCTCGTAATCAAACTCATCGAAAATATAGGATTATTTCATAATGAGAAATCGGGTTAGAGGAGGTGAATAGGTGAAACGTTGTACTTTAAGAGTTGGGTCGCTAGTACTACATATTGTTCTATGGATGCGCATTGATCTTTCATTTTAAGACAATTCTCTGATACGTAAATTTTACATATATAATTACACAAGTACACACACCCATAAACACACAGATATGAAGGTAAATATTAACCAAAAA
The DNA here is from genome assembly GCF_036898095.1 of Palaemon carinicauda. NCBI lineage: Eukaryota > Metazoa > Arthropoda > Malacostraca > Decapoda > Palaemonidae > Palaemon > Palaemon carinicauda. The sequence continues at coordinate 67,028,390 of NC_090738.1, forward strand.
AAGACATTAATCATCGAATTCAACATTGGGAAAATACTGGATTTTTTATGGTAAATGATTCTGGCTGGGCAAGAACTCGAGCCAATGCGTTCATAGCGAAACAGTTCCTGCAAAAGACTGTTGATGTCTTATTATTATTATTATAATTATTATTATTATTATTATTATTATTATTATTATTATTATTATTATTATTATTATTATTATTATTATTATTATTATTATTATTTTTATTATTAGTATAATGATCTATAACGTTAGTAGCTCATTAGGGAGCTTCAAGTCAAAAGAGAGGGTGTCATCAAAAAGTTAGTCAGTTGGTTTGTGTGCCTGTTAATCTAGTTACGTGACACCCCCCCCCCCCTGCTTCTCTCTCTCTCTCTCTCTCTCTCTCTCTCTCTCTCTCTCTCTCTCTCTCTCCTCTCTCTCTCTCTCTGCTTCATTTTGATTCAGCACTCCTTAATACTGGAAAGAAATGAGTTTCTTTTGAATGAAATGAGGAAATCTCTTTTTCTGACGTTGGTATAATCAACTGTTTTTTGAAAAACTATTTCCGTTTGCTCATTGAAGCGTTTTGTATTCCTTTTGAAATACTAGTAGTTTTTATTACAGTTACATTCTTTTATTGAACTTATTTACCATTTGTATTAAGTTGATGTTGATTTTATGCGGCATTTAGACCTAATTTGAATATAACATACATACTCTTATTTTTTTTTCATTTGTGTTTCGTTTTCTTGCAATTCTACACAACTACGCAAAATAATTTTTAATTTTTTATTTTTAATTTCCCTTTAGCTGTTAGGTACTTTATTATCCTTTTCCAGTTTTATTCATAAAAAAAACCAGACAGAAAATCATGCTTTATAAGTTTTATAAACCCCTATCTAAATACTTAGTATGAGTCTGTTTTGATGATAGGTAAACTTAAACCAAGACATGATGAGTCAATAATGGAAAATATTACACGAATAACCAAATATATAAGCTTACTATCGAACTCACTAATACTACTATTAAATATGCATATCATAAAGATAAGTGATGCAAATAATTAATTTAAATTCATTAGGTCATTCTATACCATTGCCAATAAAAGAGGAAAATTTTGTTTATATTGGTAGGCTGGAGGAAAAATTGATGCTCTGAAGGAAATGGAGGATATGCAATAGAAAATGAGAATGAAAATGCAAGCTATTTTATTATATTTGGTTTTTATGTGTAAGTTAAACTGCTTATCATCAAGAATATATACATATTTGCATATATATATATATATATATATATATATATATATATATATATATATATATATATATATATATATATATATATATATATATATATATATATATATATATATATATATATATATATATATATATATATACATAC
>NC_090738.1:67034784-67039784 GCF_036898095.1 Palaemon carinicauda
TATTATGAGAGAAATTAATGGATAACAAAAGTACGTGGCCAGTGAAAAAGGACGGTTAAATATTTAGATATGCACATACAGGCACACAAATATTCAACCCTTCAAACCCCCTTTTCGGTATCCCTACGTCTGGCGATGCCATTAAAGCCCACACACACACGCACGCATATATATAGCATATATATAGCTTATATATGAATAAATATATATATATATATATATATATATATATATATATATATATATATATATATATATATATATATATATATATATATATATATATATATATATATATATATATGTATATATATATATATATATATATATATATATATATATATATAAAAATATACATATATATATATATATATATATATATATATATATATATATATATATATATATATACATATATATATTTACATATATATATATATATATATATATATATATATATATATATATATATATATATATATATATATATATATATGTATATATATATATATATATATATATATATATATATATATATATATATATATATATATATATATATATATATATATATATTTATATATGTATATTTAATATCAGATAAAACTACTTATGAATAAAAAGAGAAGTAAATTATATTATTTTATCACTTCATTATAATGAAACATGAAATTATAAAAAGCATTTGATAAATTTTATTTTTATTTCAAATAAGATGCTGCAATATATGTTTTACCCATTTTCCATCCATTTCAAGCAAAAGAGATGGCAGAAAGGACCCAAGAAGTCTCTCTTTCTTGTAAGCTATAGTAGATTTTAAAATGAATATCTCCAATTTTTCTTTCTTCATACCACGAAAAGCATTTTTTCATGTATTAACGATATCAATATCATTTCCAGTCTGCTTGATTCATTAGATAATCTTTTGTAGTATAATATATGTTTTATTATTAACAAAACTCATTTCCTGTTTTTGTTTTTAATATTGTTCTATCATCATCATAATTGATGTCTTATATATGGAGGTAAAGAAGTTTGGCACGAAAGCTGATTGTCAATGCCAAATTGTGTTGGGTCTTGTTAAAAATTAATAATAATCAAATGAAAATTAAGACATGAACTTTAGGCATCTAAGTAAGAACCTAAAAGTCGGTCCTCAAATTTTTCTACCGTGAAATTCATGAATTTTTCTCAACTTCGATGGAAATGACCTTTCACACGTCTGACTCTTCGCTCGTCATCATGAGGATGCTTAGAAATTATGACCTGATTCATCCTACTCTTTTTCTATAACTAATTGCAAGTGTCAGTTGGAATCTTTCTAAATATACATCTGCTGTAAAATATATAGAAGAGTTTAGGATTTGTTCTGTTTATTGTAACAGGGTCAATATAAGTTTTTTTTTTTTTATTCACATATCAATTTGGTTTATTCAGCTTTTTTTTTTTTAAATGGTACATGGAATTTTGCAGAATAACAAAATGATCCAGATATGTTTTCACGAAAGGGGAGAGAGCGAGAGACACAGACAGTTAGAGGGTTCATAACTCAGTTTTTATCCTTTTAATGAATATATTCCTTATGTTTTATCTTTCTTAGATTTTATCAGGCTTCCCTCAACTGAAAAATATATAAAAATACTTCTTGCTTCTTTGTAACTATTTGTATTTATCTATTTCCTTTTTCGCTCTCCCCTTCCTTCGCTTAATTTTGTCATCCAGTTTCTGATTCTTCTTTCTCGTAATCTTTATTCTTATATTTTTTATTAGTTTTCCCTTCCTTCACACTCCTCCTCCTCCTCCTTTTCCTTCTCTTTTCTTCTTTTCCTTTTATTTTTCTCAATGGTAGTCTTCTTCTTCTTCTTCTTCTTCTTCTTCTTCTTCTTCTTCTTCTTCTTCTTCTTTTTCTTCTTATTCTTTTTCTTCTTCTTCTTCTTCTCTTTTACGAGCTGTGTCTTGTCATTGCCTTTTGAATAATTCATGTAGGGTAGAAAAACCCAGGGCTTTTCCAGTAGCGTAGAAAACAAGTCTCGCAAATTACAACCGGGATTTCGAGCTCTTCTCGAAAACTCAAAGTTATAATTTTCTTATCAAGTTTCCTTTTTGTTTTGGCCAATCTGAAACAAAGCGGCATTGGGCTCACATTTCCTTTACTTTTATGTAAATAGGCAATTTTTTATTTTTGTAATTCTCTTCTATAAGTAAGTTTTAGTATAGAGGCATTCCTATTTAATTTAACTTTCTAATTAGGGTAGAAAATTAATATAAAAGTCGTTGTGAAGTCAGTTTTGTGAAATATACTGTTCATATGCTTGCCTAAATTCTTTTAAACTAAGATAGTCCCAGATCACAAACAAAACAAACCAAGATAAAGAGAAAGTGAACCAACATTCGCACCTAGATCCCGACTTTCCCTTGTAACCCTCAGCCAGTGACACCACGTATTCAAACTAACATCATTCCTGATCACAAACAAATAAAAAAAAACACAAACAAGAAGTAAAACAACAATCTCATGTGGATCTCAATTTCTTCCCCTCTCTTCAGCCAATACCACCACACCTTCAAGTTGTCGTCTTTACTGGCAAGAAACGCTAATGTTGTGGAAATCCCCCAGTTGCATCTAACCCGTCCTCACTACTTAAACGCGGTCAACTACTCAATTCGAGGATCAAATCCTCTGAGCCATAGTTACTCGGAAGCTGGTTGAACGTGTGCTATTTCGTAAGCGAATTTCTTGCTGTGTTTGGCATCCGAATAAGCTTTTAAGGACGAAGTGAAAATGTTTGTATCAAGCTTCAATATTAATATTGTACTTTTTGCTGTATGATGTGGGAAGTAATATATGAGAGTTATTTTCCACTTTTCTTTGATAGTGGGATGGGTGGTGATAATTGTACCTTTATATAGCAATTGCTGCCTTATCATATCATATACAAATATCAGGATCCTACCAATTATGCGAATGTGGGGTTAGAATTATATGTTATTACTGGAAAGGTATGATGGGTAGTTTGCGACCCCTACAGCATTTTCAAAACCTGTTTTTTCCCCATAAATTATCAGCTGTCTCGAATATGGAAGTGATCGACCTGCAAGGGGTGACTAGTCTACATGCCATTGTCTGCTTTAGGACTGATTTTCGTCTAGCTTCCCTCCTTCCCGGTTTTTTTTACCCCCCCCCCCCCCCCCCAGGGGTCAACTTCAACCCTGAATACCTTTATAGGGGTAAGTGATCAAACAGCAAAGTTATTACATAATTATAAATTGTCGAACAGTGTTGATACTTGTTTGGTTCTTTATAGTTAGAAAGTGTGGGTGGATGGTGTGTCTACCACTTGCATGACATTGGTTTTGGCTTAGATGCCATATATTTCCATGAGGTCCATTTTCCCTCAAATGCTAATTTCTGATTTTTGGGTTTTTTTTTGCAAATTTGATTTTTTTTTCTATTTATTTTGAATTTTTCTTCAATAATGGCCAGCAGACAGTATTCCCTCGGCATGGATGTCATCAACACACTTCTAATGGAGTTAAAAAGAGATGTTGATGGTAATATGGAGCTTGCAACCCCATTCTTCATTCCAAGTGGTAGATTGGGCTGTAAGAGTTGTTGCGGTCTGCGGCCATTTTGTTGACATACCCGAAAGGTAAGTTGGCATATCTCTATATATTTTTGTTCTGTATAGAATTTGTGATATTATTTAATGCATAAATATCATATTTTATAGGAGATACAATGATTTTCATAAGAAATTTACATTGTGAACTAGGCCGTCAAAAAATGACCTTTAGATTTCACCCCTGTTATAACAGTAAATTACATCTTAGTGCACATTTTATTATGTATTTCTGTTCTAGGATAATATGAGTTTATTCTATAAAAAAATTAGCCTCTTCCTATTTCATTTGGGTACCCCAAAAAATTCAGGAAATTTGGACAATTTTTTTTGGCCAAAAAAATTTACCCTTTTTTTCTCATTTCAGATCTTGACTTCTATGGGTCCAACTCATTTCCAGCAATTACACGCTGTTGCTTTGCCATCTAAGAAGGTGTCCCTAAAGGGATTTATGTGTATATGTATATTTCTTTTTTTTTGTGAATATTTACGCATGTCTTTTTTTTGTATACTTAAATTTTTAATATATTTCCAATAAATAGTTATTTTGTAGATGGGTATCATTTATATTTTCAGTAATTTTTAGCATTCTTTGATGTATTTTTAGCAAGTCAAAAAATACAGATTGATGCATAATTAAATTTTTCCTGAATTTTTTTCGGAGTCGGGGGTCGTTCACGACCGAGTATACCCTTAAAGGGGTGTCCGAGTAGCATACCTATCCAGGGTTAATTATCCTCATGAAAAAAAAAAGTGAAAAACTTCAGTATTTCATCAAGAAATATAGCCCTTCTTTAACAATAACATTGCCATATACTTTTAATGCACAACTTAAACTATTATACAAAAAGTCTAAATACCCTATAATGTTTATATGAGGAAAAGCATGAAATGGGGTTTTTATAGTTTATATATGAAAGATCTCATTTAATGTTGTTACAGACTTCAAAAAGTTTTAGGTGTTCATAACTTCTCTTGTTGTTTATTCATTTTCTTATTTACTTACTTCGGAGGGCTATTTTTCCCTTATGGATCCCGAGGGAAAATAACAAAAAGTTGGCATCTCTCTCTCTCTCTCTCTCTCTCTCTCTCTCTCTCTCTCTCTCTCTCTCTCTCTCTCTCTCTCATAGATTTATTTTAAATCAAGGCTAAACTTATTACATGAAACTTTTCATGAAAATAAAAGAAATCTTATAATAGAATAGTAGTTCTTTTTGCTACTACTACTTGTGATATCGATAAGAAAACTTTTGCTATCACTCTTACTGTATCCTCTATTTGCTAACATTCGGCAAATCAAAAAGTGCAAATTACACCAATATTTCCAAAGGTTTAACGCAAATTAGTCACCTGTTATTTTACGGAAATATTCCATTGATT
>NC_090738.1:67047625-67050125 GCF_036898095.1 Palaemon carinicauda
CTCTCTCTCTCTCTCTCTCTCTCTCTCTCTCTCTCTCTCTCTCTCTCTCTCTCTCTCTCTCTCTCTCTCTCTCTCTCTCTCTCGGTTGCTTACATACTTTCATATGCACACACATACACACGCATATCAATATATATATATATATATATATATATATATATATATATATATATATATATATATATATATATATATATATATATATATATGTATATTTATATATATATATATATATATATATATATATATATATATGTATGTATGTATATATATATATATATATATATATATATATATATATATATATATATATATATATATATATATATATATATATACAAATATATACACAAAAACAGAAATACACACACACAACATATAAGAATGGTAATTGGACATACGTAGAAAATATGATTATAATGGCAAGTAAGATATGAATAGGAAGAATAAGAAAACGAAACAGGGGAAGGAGGAGAAGACGACGGATTGATGATCTAAGAAAATTTGCGTGTATAGACTGGTATCAAAAGAATATAAACAGGTAATTTTAGAAAGACATGTCCGAGTTCCTTGTCATGCAGGGGACTATCAACGGACGATGATGGCAATGATGATTATGGTGATGATGACAGTGATATATAAATATATAAGATATGAATCTGTGATATTCTACGTTGCTTTACATTCACGTAGTAGAGTTTTGAATTTTATTACATATACCCTAATTATAATGTCTTTCAGATTCATGCACCAGAGCAAGGCCATACACAAGAGGAAAAAGATACTTTTATGAAACTTTTAGAATTACATTTGGAGGGATAGCCAGAAGGCATCAACCTACTACTAGGAGATTTTAATGCACGGGTTGGCTGTGAGAGAAGAGGGATAGAGAATGTAATAGGCCAATTTGGAGAGGAAACAAGAAACGTTGAAGGAGAAAACCTAATAGAGTTTTGCATAAGAAATCACCTAAAGATTATGAATGGATTCTTCAAACACCAGGACTCACACAAATACACTAGATATAGATGGAATCAAACCACAGGGCAGTTTGATAAAAAATCAGTAATTGATTATGTCGTTATATCAGATAAGAGGATTGAAGAAAATGTGAAAGTATTGCCAGGAGTCTCCCTTGATTCAGATCATAGACTAGTCATAGGAAAAATTTATATTCCTCCCATAAGGACAGAAAAAACAGAGAAGAGAAAAATGATAAAAACAGAATCCTTGAAAGACCCAGATATCAAAATGAGATTTCAAAACAAGTTTACAAAGAGGTTGCAACACCTGGAGCAGCGGGACTGAAAGGGACGGAAGGAGATTGCCTTGTATGTAGGGGAGAAGGAACTTGGCTGTAGGTTTGTTAGAGGTACTAGGAAAAGATGTACAATTTGGTGGAATGACGAAGTGAAAGGTACAATAAATATGAAGAACAAAATGCACAGGAAGTGGATGAAAGAAAGGAACCAACAGACTAGAGAAGAATATGTATCTTCTAGGAATCAATCAGAAGAGAATAAGAGAAGATCACGGATAAATGCATGGATTAAACTAGGAGGTAAATTGAGGGATGATCTCAAGAAAAATAAGATCTTTGCACTTGCAAAATCATACAGGAAAGATAATAGAAAACAATATAATATAAAGGATGAAAATGGAAAAATTATTGGCACGGCTACAGAACTTAATGAAAAATGGACTACTTATTTCAATAGGTTACTAAATGTAACTACAGAAGGAAATGAAGAAGAATATATCTTTAAATTTGACAGAGAAAATAGGGAGGATGTGATTACTTATCATGAGTTTGAAAATGCTTTGAAAGAGATGAAAAATGGGAAAAGCCCAGGGTATGATAATATACCAATTGAGTTATTCAAAGAGGGAGGGTACCTAGCAAAGCACTTATTATATGACCTAACCTTGTCATTCTGGTTAGAGAGCATGGTAACTGAAGACTGGGAAAAACATATTTCTGTACCCTTTTATAAAGGTAAAGGTGATTCAGCCAAATGGGAAAATTATAGAGGTATAACGCTCATATGTCATGCAGCAAAACTTATGAGAGGATTTTAGAAAAAAAGGGCGCGACACATCATTGAACCTCAGCTAGGCGAAGAACAGCAAGGTTACAGAAAGAGCAGAAGTACATCAGATCTCATATTCGCCTTGAGGCTTGTTATTGAAAAATCATGGGAATACAGTAGGCCACTGTATATAGCATTTATTGATTTGGAAAAGGCATTTGCCTCGGTACCTAGGAACAAATTGTGGAGGCGCTTGGGAGAGGTTTATGGACTCGACGGTAGATTGGGAGCTGCAATAAAGAGCACGTACGAGCCATGTATGAATAATGTAAGGACTGGATACAAAAATGAAAATTGGTTTAGAGTAACAACAGGTGTTAAGCAGGGAAGCGTTCTTTCCCCACTCTTGTTCATTGCATATATAGATGTAATTATAAAAAGTTTTAAGGAAAGAATAAATATCTCGGGAG
>NC_090738.1:67057625-67060125 GCF_036898095.1 Palaemon carinicauda
ATATATATGTATATATATATACAGTATATATATATATATATATATATATATATATATATATATATATATATAAATGGGAAAAACATGAAATGCCTAGAAGTAAAAAGGATGAAAGAGGCCAAAGAAAAGACAATCATCAAAATTCTCCGAAATCCTTTTTAATCTTTTGATACTTTACATGAAACGTTGTAATTCCCGGCCCCCTCAAATTGTAATTCCTTGCAAACATTATTCTGTGTTTAAAGATAAAGCAATGAAATATTTCCGTAAAATAACAGGTGACTAGTTTGCGTTAAACGCTTAGGAAATATTGGTGTAATTTGAACTTTTGATTTGCCGAATGTTAGCTAATGGAGGATACAGTAATAGTGAAAGCAATAGTTTTCTTATCAATATTAGTAATAGTATCAGTAGCAAAAATAACTACTATTCTATTATAAGATTTATTTTATTCTTAGGAAAAGTTTCATGTAATAAGTTTAGTCCTTATTTAAAAAAAATCAATGAGAGAGAGAGAGAGAGAGAGAGAGAGAGAGAGAGAGAGAGAGAGAGAGAGAGAGAGAGAGAGAGAGAGAGAGAGAGAGATGCTAGCTTTATGTTATTTTCCCTCGGGATCCATAAGGGAAAAATACCACACTGAAGTAAGGAAATAAGGAAATGAATAAACGAAAAGAGAAGTTATGAACACTTAAAACATTTTGAAGTTTGTAGCCACATTAAATTGGATCATTCATATATAAACTATAAAATCACCATTTCATGGTTTGCTTTATATAAACTTTATAGGGTATTTATACTTTTTGTATAATAGTTTTAACATCGTATTTAAAGTATATAGCAATGTTATTGGTAAAGAAAGGCTATATTTCTTGATAAAAAACTGATGGTGTTCACTTTTTTCATGGGTAAAATTAATAACATATAATTCTCACCCAGCATTTGCATAATGTGTAGGATCCTGATTTTTGTATATAATACGACACAGCAGCCATTGCTATATAAAGGTACAATTATCACCTCCCATCCCACTATCAAAGAAAAGTGGAAAATAACTCTCATACAATACTTCCCACACCATCATACAGTAAAAAGTACCAAAACAATATTGAAGCTTTAAACACACATTTACACTTCGTCCTTAAAAGCTCATTCGGATGCGAGACACAGCAAGAAATTCGGTTACGAAATAGCACACGTTCATCCAGCCTCCGATTAAATATGGCTCAGAGGATTTGAACCTTGGATTGAGTCATTGACCGCGTTTAAGCAGTGAGGAAGGGTTAGATGCAACGGGGGGATTTCCACAACATTAGCGTTTCTTGCCAGTGAAGGACAATAACTTGAAGGCATGGTGACATTGGCTGAAGGAAAGGAAAGAAATTGAGATCCACATGAGATTGTTGTTTTACTTCTTGTTTATGTTTGTTTGATTTGTTTGTGATCAGGAATGATGTTAGTTTGAATACGTGGTGTCACTGGCTGAAGGTTACAAGGGAAAATCGGGATCTAGGTGCAATTGTTGGTTCACTTTCTGTTTATCTTGGTTTGTTTTGTTTGTGATCTGGGACTATCTTAGTTTAAGAGAATTTAGGCAAACATAAGAACGGTATATTGTGTACGGCAGAAAAAAAAATTACCTCCAAAGATATGAAATTTAAAAAGCAAACAATATGACTTCACAAAACTGACTTCATAACGACTTTTATATTAATTTTCTACCCTAATTAGAAAGGTAAATTAAGTGGGATTTCCTCTATAATAAAACTTACTTATAGAAAAGAATTAGAAAAATAACAAATTGCCCAATTACATAAAACTAGAGGAAATGTGAGCCCAATACCGCTTTGTTTCAGATTGGCCGAAACAAAAAGGAAACTTGATAAGAAAATTGTAACTTTGAGATTTCGAGGAAAGCTCGAAATCCCGGTTGTAATTTGTGAGACTTGTTTTCTACGCTACTGGAAAAGTCCTGGATTTTTCTACCCTACATGAATTATTCAAAAGGCAATGACAAGACACAGCTCGTAAAAGAGAAGAAGAAGAAGAAGAAGAAGAAGAAGAAGAAGAAGAAGAAGAAGAAGAAGAAGAAGAAGAAGAAGAAGAAGAAGGCTAGTATTAGGAGATATAAAAGGGAAAGAAAAAAAGAGAAGGAAAGGAGGAGGAGGAGGAGTGTGAAGTAAGGGAAAATCAATAAAAAAAAAAGAAAACACGAAAAATAAAGATTACGAGAAAGAAGAATCAGAAACTGAATGACGAAATTACGCGAAGGAAGGAGAGAGCGAAAAATAAAATAGATAAATACAAAAAGTTACAAAGAAGCAAGAGGTATTTTTATATATTTCTTTCAGTTGAAGGAAGCCTGATAAAATCTCAGAAAGATAAAACATTAGGAATATATTTATCAAAAGGATAAACACTGAGGTATGAACCCTCTAACTGTCTGTGTCTCTCGCTCTCTCCCTTTCGTGAAAACATATTTGTATCATTCTGTTATTCTGCA
>NC_090738.1:67062625-67065125 GCF_036898095.1 Palaemon carinicauda
TGGATATTTAAAGGTTTATTCCTTGTTCAGGTAACTGTTGGTACTTCCAATTATTTACTTCAATAAGAATATTTTATTCAAGATTATTAGTGGTTGTGCATTATTGGTGAACCAAGTTTTCTGATTGGCATGGATTATTAAAGCCTTGTTCATTTAAGTGAATTTCTGTACATTGTAGGACTTACGGATTAAGGAAATTCCTCTGGTTTGTGGGTGCCTTCGCACCATAAATCCATGAATGCCCTGACGTTTTTAAGTCTTAAAGCTTGTGTATAGTAGTAATATAATTTCCAGTGATATTTTCCATTTTATCAATATTGAGAGATGCCTTTTGATCTTGAGAAATTTTTAGGTGCACCCAGGGAGCACCTAAATACACTACAGGAAGCTAAAAAGGACCAGCTTCGCCAAATAGCTGTAAGGGCTAGAATATCTGTAGGTCATGCTGTGGTGAAAGCTGAACTATTGGGAAAGATATTAGATTTCCTGATAAATAGTGGTAACATAACTGAAGAAGAGGCTCTTCCCTTAAGGCCTTTAACACTTGAACGAGGTGCTGCTCGTACTGTTACTATAACTGAAGACCCAGAGATAGTGAAATTGAAACTCCAACTTGAACTGCAGCAGGTAACAGTAGAGGCTGAACAAAAAAGGCTAGAAGCTGAACAAAAAAGGCTTGAAGCTGCAAATGCCGCAGTAGAAACTGAGCAAAGAAGACTTGAAATAGAACGTAAAGAAAAAGTTATGTTGGAAAAGGAACTATCAGCCATAAGAATAGAAGAAAGGTTGGCAGAAAAACAGCTACCCGATGCTTTTGACCTTAGTAAAGCACGCAAACTCCTGCCTGTCTTCGATGAAAAAGATCCTGATGTTTTTTTCATTACTTTTGAAAACACTGCAACGTCTCTCAACTGGCCAAGAGACCAATATGTTCTCTTAATCAGAAACTCCTTCAAAGGAAGAGCTGCATATGTGGCAGCACAACTTGTCCAAGAAAGGGGTTATGAAGTCTTTAAAACTGCCATATTAGATGCTTATAGTGTTACAGCAGAAGGGTATAGACAAATCTTCAGACAAACTTTGAAGAACCAAGCTCAAACCTATCTAGAGTTTTTCACATTGAAGTTGAAGCAGTTTAATAAATGGATAGACAAGGAACAAATAACTACTTTAGAACAATTAAAGAATTTAATAGTTTTAGAAGAATTCCTGAGGCGTATTCCAGCTAATGTGGCAATGTTTATTAGAGAAAAACAAGAAAAAAATAACAAAAGGTAATTTCATTCATGCTGTCCGCTACGATCAGCAATCAATAGATGGCGCTAAAATTATACACAATAATAGGTGTAATTAGAAATGTTAAATAATGATAGGAGGGTTATTATAGTTCCCCCCTGTTAGGAATAAAATTACTATGACAATCTTATTGACAAATTTAGTGAATTGTGGTGTCCTACTGCAAGAAATCAATGGGACCAGTACTTTTCCTCCTTTGTTGGAACACCTGCTGCCAGTATCTTATTACTCGGGAGCGTTCAAAGGCGCTCAACTAGGATGGCCTACCATCGAGAAAGAATTATATAGTCTTGTTGTAACTGTCCTTCATTTTCGTCCATATCTGGAAGGTGCTGCACGTGTCGTCATTTACACAGACCACAAACCCCTTACCTTCCTCGAAAGGGCAAAGCCTAACAACAAGAAACTTCTTCGATGGTCATACATCTTGTCGTCTTACAACATTGAGATCCACAGCATACGAGGATCAAACAACACCATCGCCGACGCATTATCACGTCTGAGACAGAAAACCACAATTCACTAAATTTGTCAATAAGATTGTCATAGTAATCTCATTCCTAACAGGGGGGAACTATAATAACCCTCCTATCATTATTTAACATTTCTAATTACACCTATTATTGTGTATAATTTTAGCGCCATCAATTGATTGCTGATCGTAGCGGACAGCATGAATGAAATTACCTTTTGTTATTTTTACGTATGTAATTCTTGGAAATGTTTACTTCCAAGCTCTTTCAAGTTAATACTTTTGAGTTCGTTATCCGGTGGGTAATTCTTCACTTGTTTCTAGTGTTTATTAAGTGATTATTTGTTATTATTTTGTTATATATTTATACGTGATTTAAAATAAGTAAACTCTTTGTTTAATTTCAACTTTAATTTGATCATTCTCCTAATATATCTACTGTACCTACATGAAGTGTTGCCCTCATTACTGAGAATTTATGAAATAGTCAAGTGGAAAGCTGAAGTTGTGACAATATATATATATATATATATATATATATATATATATATATATATATATATATATATATATATATATATATATATATATATATATATATTATGTGTGTATATATATATATATATGTTTATATATATATATATATATATATATATATATATATATATGTACTGTACATATATATATATATATATATATATATATATATATATATATATATATATATATATA
>NC_090738.1:67070125-67072210 GCF_036898095.1 Palaemon carinicauda
CACAAGTTATCCACCTTTTAGAAAAATACGAGAGTGATCGATTAATCTCTCCTGCTTCTATTCGATTACCATAAAAGAAAGGGGCTGCATTCTGTCCCCCAGATGGTTCGTTGATCATAAAAAGCTGCTTTCAAATACGTCCAATCAAATCATAGGTGCCAAAACACACTTTGATCTGGTGACCTTTATGCCTTTCAAAGCGAATTCTTAATATTTGTCAAAAAATTATATTGAAAAAAATGATAGTGTTTTTTTTTCTTTTTTTTTCTTTTTTTTGTGAAGAGCAAATGCTTTAGTGACCTACATAAGTATTAAATTGCCAATAAAACATTAAGTGGTTGTCCATTTGGGATGTGAATTGGAGAGTTTCATTTGAAGATTTTCTAGTTTGTATTTTCTGCGAATGAGAGATAGTTTTAGTTTCGACAGTTGAGAGCACACTCCTTGAATTTCGTACTGCTCATTTATATATCACTTGGTTCATTTGCTTCGTTCTTTTGTTTTAATAAAAGCTTAAAACAAACTACAGGCAAGTCTCTTTCTCTCTCTCTCTCTCTCTCTCTCTCTCTCTCTCTCTCTCTCTCTCTCTCTCTCTCTCTCTCTCTCTCTATGGTTACCTTAAACATTTTTAATGAAACTGTTTATTGCAAGTTGAGTATATTTCAAAAGTTATTGTGAAAATACCTGTAAGGTTTTTGCAGCGACAAAACTTATGATAAAAACTTTGACATCCGTAAAATAATTTCTCGTAGTTCCCTGTTAACACGCCTTGAGCGAAAGTCCCTTTTTTTACGTCCAGACCAATTGAAGAAAAATAAGATGTAGATTTATTAATAGTTATAAAATCTATATGACTTTGGTTGGTTAAGGAATTTAAAATAAAATAAAGAAGAATAAATTAATGAAGTTGCCATTAAAACATTTATATATTGAGCTAAAAAACCACAATCTATCACGTATATGAAACCTACTAAATATTAAATAATAAAATTCTTATGATTTTGTTTAGTTACCTGATTCTCAAAAGCAAGTTTAATTCTATAGTTTCATTTCATGATATTAATAGGAAGAAAAAATCAACCAAAATCAATAAGGTAATAATCTGTTTTTTTGATTTGTGAAATTCTTAAACTTAAAGCAGTACTAAATGATTAATGTCATTTGTATTGAGCATATATAAATTAACAATCAACTAAATATCTTTTAATTGCGTTAATGAATTTATAGTGCCCTAAACTTAGCCATCCGGAAAATATTCATAATTTTGCTTTATTTTGCTTAATATCATACATTATGAAATAATTCTTGTTTTCTTTTATGTCATAGGTATCTTTCTTCCCTTCCAAATAATTGTTCGATACATGGTGTTCAATAGAGAATAACATACAAATATTTTTGTCTATTTTTATTGAAAATACATATTTCCCCCAAAAGCCTTTTTCCATCACAAAAATATGGCGTGCCAGAGAGGGATGATTCTCATCCACTATAAGCAATGACCATCGTACCTCATGTTCCCCTTAATAACAAGGGATCACAAAAACATATACGTTTCTTGGCTTATCAATATTACATTAACGTTACTTGAAGGGAGGTGTTGGTATAGTGCTTTTCCCTCTTGACAAGAAGCATTAGACTGACAAGGTCTTAGAGGCTTATAAGATGTTTGACTTCTGAAATTGAATCTCTCTTGAACCATTTCTAACTCGGCAGAAAGTGCACCGTCGATAAATTCATCGAGTATTCTATAAAACTTACGTGTTGGCCTTTTTGCTGGTTACTCTGATTACTGAGAATAAACTAATGAATTCCACGAGTGATTTAGTTGGGGACTGATAAATATTCTCTTACAGTAGGCAATCATTTAAATTCCCTAAGCTTCTAAATTCTATGAAATGTTCAACCAAATAGTATATTTCCATGATTATGTACTAAAATTATATATATATATATATATATATATATATATATATATATATATATATATATATATATATATATATATATATATATATATATATATATATATGTATATGTATATATATATATATATATATATGTGTGTGTGTGTGTGTGTGTGTGTGT
>NC_090738.1:67072710-67075210 GCF_036898095.1 Palaemon carinicauda
TATAATACATTCTAGATAAAACTTCAATTTCTTAAGATTTTAAATAAAACGACGTTTTCTATTCTGTGCTGATGAAGAATCTAATGGACCTAAAATCCCCATGACATAAGTTTCTATCATCATTTCTATAATCTGAGTTACTTCTATGTTTCTTTGGGGAGTTATTTATGGGATGAAGTTGCTAGTCCTATGTCCTAGTGTATGCTCTAGTGCTATAATGTACAAGGTAGATTAAGTTTAAGATCCATTTATTTTTCTCATCAATGATTGTAAAGAATATATTGCATTCATATGTTGTAATTTGGACTACAAGTGTTCTTTTGTAGATTATTGTATGGTTGTGGTCAATAATATATATATATATATATATACATACACACACACACACACACATATATATATATATATATATACTTTATATATATGTATATATCAATTTATCTATGTACAGTATATTAAAAATTTGTATGTACCAATGGGGTCTATAATTTCTATGTGTACACTCACATAAGTATTCAAAACACATACATTATTATATAGTGGTTTTTTATATAAAAGACCAATAAAAACAAAGATAGTTGGGCAACACATAAACATAAATGTACATTACTTTAAGTTTTGAGTTATAGTAAAGCAACTTATTTCTCTTTACTGGTGCAGACCATACAACCATATATATATATATATATATATATAAATAGAACAATGTGAGTCAAATCTACCATATATATACTTAATAAAATCAACAATAATGAAAGATGTATAAATCTTTATTATGTAATTGGTTTTAGCGATCCAGATATTTGTATATGAAAATTATTATCGAATTAAATACTTCTTCCATGAATAACACAATCATGTTACTAAATCTACAATTTCAATGTCATAAAATAAGAATGGATTTAACAGAATGAGCAAATTAAGAGTGGTCACTCTTACATCATGATATTTTCCAAATATGAGGGCTATTAACATTTCATAGGTTATAACACACATACATATATATGTATATGTATGTATATATATATATATATATATACATATATATATGTATATATATATATATATATATATAAGATATATGTATATATACAGTATGTATATATATATATATATATATACTGTATATATACATATATGTTATATATATGTATATACATATATATATATATATATATATACATACTATATATATACATATATGTTATATATATATATATATATATATACATATATATATACACTCAATACACAATGTTTTAATGGCGTCCAAAAATCGAATAAAGTTTCCCTTTTGACAGAATGCCCTGAAGATAATTTTCAGGATAACAGCAGAAATACTTATACTTCTCTCCAATTATTGTCTGGTATCGAGACGTGTGTATATATATATATATATATATGAATATATATGTACACACACACACACACACACACATATATATATATATATATATACATCTATATATATGTATATATATATATATAAATATATATTTATATATATATATATATATAAATATATATTTATATATATATATATATATATATATATTTATATATATATATATATATATACATATATATATATATATATATACATATATACATATATATATATATATATATATAAATATAATATAATGTGTGTGTATGTATATAAAGAAAATAACAACAGAAGACTTATATATCAACCAGTCTGCACAATTGTATGGAAATGTGCCAATGGACTATCAAGAAATAGCATAAGACAATTCAATAATCTGTAAATTTAAACTAGTGAAAATCAATAGAGGAAAAATCAATTAAGCTCAGACGCGAATCATTATATATTTTCTCTGTGGGATATAAAAAAAACCCTCAATATGCCTGCTCTTCTTATTTTATGACACAAAAGATATATCACATTTCACCTTTTGAAAAGAGGCGGTCTGAATAAAAAATGAAGGAGGTATCAAGTTCGACTCAAACGTTCCCAAAAGAGGAAAGGATGGACCGCGTTGGAGTCTTTAGGAGAATATTTCATGAGAGAGAGAGAGAGAGAGAGAGAGAGAGAGAGAGAAAGTGTTATTCATTTCTTATCATCATTATCTCTTCCAACGCCTGCTGAAGCAAAGGGCCTTGATTACAATTCGCCTGTCGTCCTTATCTTGAGCTTTTAAATCAATACTTCTCCATGTATCATCTCCTACTTCACTTTTCATAGTTCACAGTCATGTAGGTCTGGATCTTCCAACTCTTCTATTGCCTTGTGGAATCCATCTGGGTTTTTGGTGAACTAATATCTCTTGGGGAGGGCGAAGAGCATGCCCAAACCCTCCCCATCTACCCATCATCATGATCTCATCTATATATGGCACTCGAGTAATCTCTCTATAGTTTCATTTCTAATCTTGTACTACTCTTCAACTCTCAATATCCTTCTGATGGCTATGTTTTCAAATCTAATAAATCTATTGGAGACTTTTTCATTGTCATACATTAACTCATGTCCATAGAG
>NC_090738.1:67085210-67087710 GCF_036898095.1 Palaemon carinicauda
TTTTACCCGATTTCCCCGGCCCACCACGTGACACAATTGGTAGTAATTCATTCAAATTACCCCTAATGAGTCAATATGGATAAATATCAACACAATATCGTGTTCAAATAGAAATGAATTTCTACCTCATTCTTGGGATCGAACGCTAGCCCCTTCTAATGAAAGGCCAGGTCGAAACCAACCATGCCACGAGAGGCCATAAAAGGAAATCCGAACCTGACACTAATCTAGCTGTCCGAGGATTTACCTGGCGAGACATCAGTCTCTTACCAGCAAGTTTTACCCGATTTCCCCGGCCCACCACGTGACACAATTGGTAGTAATTCATTCAAATTACCCCTAATGAGTCAATATGGATAAATATCAACACAGCATCTTGTTCAAATAGAAATGAATTTCTACCTCATACTTGGGATCGAACGCTAGCCCCTTCTAATGAAAGGCCAGGTCGAAACCAACCATGCCACGAGAGGCCATAAAAGGAAATCCGAACCTGACACTAATCTAGCTGTCCGAGGATTTACCTGGCGAGACATCAGTCTCTTACCAGCGAGTTTTACCCGATTTCCCCGGCCCACCACGTGACACAATTGGTAGTAATTCATGTTGTGTTGATATTTATCCATATATATATATATATATATATATATATATTCATATATATATATATATATACATATATATGTATATACATGTACAATATATATATATATATATATATATATATAAATATATGTATGCAACTATATATATGAGTTTATATATATATATTTATATTTATATATATATATATATATATATGCATATAACATAACAGCTAAAGGAAATTCGGAATGAAAAACAAATACACGCTTTAAAGTTCCTGTTTAGAATTGAAAGAAAACCAAAGACAAAATAACAACAAATAAATATGCTATTAAAATAGGATTAAGCGTGCAGTAGTAAATGAGCATCCACTTAACAAAAACTTTAAATTTGTTAAATACAACAATGTAACTGTAATAGAAACTGCAAGTAATTTCAGAGAAATATGAAACGCGAATAATACTTCAATGAAGAAACGGAAGTAGTTTTTTTTTTCACATAAGTAGTTGATTACACGAACGTTAGGAAAAGTATTTTCCTCACTGTAATTTTGAGAATCAAGACTCCAGATCCTTCAAAAGAAATTAATTGCTTTTCAGTTTAAAAGTGCTAAATCCCAATGACCAAGAGAGAGAGAGAGAGAGAGAGAGAGAGAGAGAGAGAGAGAGAGAGGGGGGGGGTTATGTAACTAGATTAACAGACATACAAACAAATTGACTAACTTTTTTATGACACCGTCTCTCCAAAATTGAAGCACACTGACCTAACGAGCTACTGAAGCGGTAAAAAAGACTATTCTATTTCAAGTTTCACTAATCAAAATAAAAGAAGTAAAATGGAAGGTTTTCTTCTGAATAGTTGAATTAATTCAAATCAGTATCATCATATAAATACTTTAGTTTTTATCTTAATGTGTCTTTTAAACTTCACCAACTATAACTGCTTTCATGTCTAAATTGGGTCTAATGACGTTATTTATGTAATATTTAGTATATTATTTTTGGAATGTATTTTTCTTCAAATAAGCTTGTTGATTAAACTAAATCATAGTCCTGGGGTATAATAAATTGTTATAAAATATTCTTATTGTGCAAATATTTTTTCGACTTTAGGCGTTATCATGGAATACACTACGTTTCCCTTCGTCAAAGATATTTAAAAAGTTTGAAAGTTTTCCAAATAACAGGCTTTAAGACCAGCATTTCCTTTGAAATAGTGGAGAGAGAGAGAGAGAGAGAGAGAGAGAGAGAGAGAGAGAGAGAGAGAGACATCTATATTCCATCACTGAGAGTATCTTTCATTCATTCCCTTCACTAACCTTCCCTATTTCTAATTAGCTGTGTCCATTATCTCTAACCTTTTTTTTTGTAAATTTGTGATTTCAAGAAAAAACTTTTCTAGTCGATTTTCAACTCGGTGTTTCTTATTACACTCTCTCACTTCAGATTGAGTTTTCATTTTTCTACTTGTTAAATTTTTAAGACGAACATCAATTCTATCTTTTTTATCGTTTCTTTTATTTTCTCTTTCTAATTTTCGTGTCTCTTTTGTCGATTCTTCCTTCTGGTTTTTTTATGTTGGCTCTCTTTCATTACTTCCTATTTTATCTCATGTCGTTTTTGATGAATTCATATATACCTTTCCTCTTCTTTATCTTTGAGGGAAGGGTTTCCTTTTACTACTTTCTGTAATCACTTGAATCTAGTTTTTACTTAATTAGTATTCTCTGTTTTAATGTGTATGCCCAAATATACATCCATACACACACACGCACATACATACAAACACACATACATACAAACACCAACATATTTAGAAGGAAATCCCTAATAATATAGGACTGGTGCACACTATCAAAGGCTTTTTTTATAGCCCACAAATACCATCAAAATTGGATTCCTATATCCTAACATAT
>NC_090738.1:67090210-67095210 GCF_036898095.1 Palaemon carinicauda
TGTTTTTCCTCTTGTCAACTGTGAAAGGAAAGAGGAAGAAGAAAAAGAAGAATTTTCACAAAAGTTTCTGTGTAGGGATGTGTATTTCTTCTTGTCAACTGTGAAAGGGAAGAAGAAGAAAAAGAAGAAAAAATTTTACAAAATTTTCCGTTTAGGGATGTGTTTTTCCTCTTGTCAACTGTGAAAGGAAAGAGGAAGAAGAAAAAGAAGAATGATCACAAAAGTTTCTGTTTAGGGATGTGTTTTTCTTCTTGTCAACTGTGAATGGGAAGAGGAAGAAAAAGAAGAAATTTTTTTACAAAATCTTCCGTTTAGGGATATGTTTTTCCTCTTATCAACTGTGAAATTATAGAGGAAGAAGAAGGAGAAGAAGAAGAAGAAGAAGACGAAGAAGAAGAAGAATGTTCACAAAAGTTTCTGTTTAGGGATGTGTTTTTCTTCTTGTCAACTGTGAAAGGGAAGAGGAAGAAAAAAAAGAAGAATGTTTAAAAAATCTTCCGTTTAGGGATGTGTTTTTCCTTTTATCAACTGTGAAATTACAGAGGAAAAAGAAGATGAAGAAGAAGAAGAAGAAGAAGAAGAAGAAGAAGAAGAATGTTCACAAAAGTCTCCGTTTATGGATGTGTTTTTCTTCTTGTCAACTATGAAAGGAAAGAGGAAGAAGAAGAAGAATGTTTACATTCTTGGCAGATCACCGGGAATCCATTAACTTTGATAAGAAAAAGGTGAAAGACAAGATGAAGAAAAAGATGAGGCAAATCCCATTATTGAATTGAGTCAGATTTGATGGCAATGACGACGATAGAACGATTCTATCACGAAAAGATAGAAACCTGGATTACTGATCAGTCGGATATCGCTCAAAATGATGACTTAATGGAGCTGTACTTTCGTGATAGGCTGTCTTACGGGAAATTTCACATGGGATGGGAATATACTTATATTTTTGGTTTAAAGGAACCTCCTTACTACATATTGTTGCACGTAATAATGCCCTCTTCATAAACAATAATATTTTGCTATCAATATCCGGTGATTATAAAGGGTTTTAATACCCATTTCGTAGATACCGATTATATTTCTTGTTGTTTTTTACCATTCTTTTATCTCTCATATTTGTAAAAGTGTAAAATTTTATATATTTCTTATGTTATTTTTTACCAGTGTTTTATCTCTCATATTTGTAAAAGTGTAAAATTTTATGCCCTATATTGAAAATTTTCTCTAATATATCATTTATTTCTCCTTTTTCGAATTTGTTCTTGATGTTTAGATTAATCTTTCTTATCGAAAAAGTATTATTTCTAGAGGCATATATTGGATGGCATACCATTGCACATTTCAGAAGTAAATGTTATTTGGGACAGATATTTTTTTTATCTATGGATCTACTCACAAATTAGGAAATCGACGTCGTGGTGAAAGAAAAGAAGAATTGTATACTACGTTCATATTATTCATTATGATATTTCCTAATTATTTATATAATCTAAGGAAGGAAATTCCAGCGAATAAGACCTTCCAATCTGATCTCCCGACGAGATCACTTGAATGTCAAAAATACTCCAAAGAATAAAAGATAAGAAAAATAATCAATGA
This sequence comes from Palaemon carinicauda, assembly GCF_036898095.1. NCBI lineage: Eukaryota > Metazoa > Arthropoda > Malacostraca > Decapoda > Palaemonidae > Palaemon > Palaemon carinicauda. Next base: position 67,091,810 of record NC_090738.1, read on the forward strand.
AAAATAATTAATGAGATATTTATAATTATATATTTACAATTATAATTATATATTATGATTAAAATCATTAAAATAATTAATGAAAAATAAACATAAATATGTCGAATGCAATTCTCAATGCGCTTGAAAGCAATTGCAGCGAATTATGGCCCTTCTGTTCTCTTGGTCTACAATCGTTTATCAATCTCGGTCAATATCACTCACGTGATCATACTCTATTAATGGGTGTCCTTTGGAGATTAATGCATGTCCCTTAATGTCACTGTGGTTGACACAATGTTGCAAAGGGCAATGCATGCTTTTGCTGCTAGTTTTAATATAGAGGGAAAATATCAGGTATGAATACTTCGGTAAGAATGTCTTTGATTTCATCTATTTGAATCTTCCTAACTGAAACCCAATTTAAACGGTAAATGGCGTCTCATGGATGGCAGAGCAAGGGACATCGACATATGATCAGTTTCCAAGCTAGGACTAAGGAGGGCCAGTCAATGGCATAAATGCCCATAGGCACCCCTAAGCATCCACATCCTTAGCTCATATGATTGTTGAGGTTTCAGCGACCAAAGGAACTAATGAGTTTGAACATGACTCGAACCCCATTCTGGTAATCACCAGATTCTAATGCCAATAACCTAAACGATAAACTAACATGCATAACATAATGCATAACCTGAATAATTTCTTCGAGCAACGACCGTGAGGTAGAGGAGGAGGGGAAGTCGTAAGTCGGATGCTTAATCTCCTTTTATCCGTGAGCGTTTCTCGAATTACATTACACGTATGAAGCTATTGCTAAAGTACGTTTTGAACAGATTTCCATGTAACAAAACGCAAAATGTAATATTATATAAATGTAAATGAGTGTTCATTTTGTTATTATATAAGTGAAATGGTTCATTTAGCAAATGTAGAAGTTATAGTTTTGGAATTAAATCGTATGTAATAAACATTAAAAAGTTTGATACGTTTTATTTGTAAATGATAATTGAATAAAAGATTTAGGGTATTATGAAGAAAAAGCGAAAAACTTATTTTGCGTAATCTAGAGTAGAGCAAAACATGTTAATTTTTCTAGGAAAAGATAATGATGATAATGATGATGATGAAGATGATGATGATGAGAATGATTATTATTATTATTATTATTATTATTATTATTATTATTATTATTATTATTATTATTATTATTTTATCATTTAATATTTATCAAGTTTTCTAAACGTGATAGATTATGCATTTTTAGCTCAAAACAAAAATGTTTTAATGGCATCTTAATTGATTTATTTTTCTTTATTTTATTTTAAAGTCCTTAATCAACCAAAGTCATATAGGTTTTTATAACTATTAATAAATCTACATCTCCTTTTTCTTCAATTGGTTTGTATTTAAAAAAGGGACTTTCTCTCATGGCGTGATAACAGGGAACTACGAGCATTTATTTTATGGATGTCAAATTTTTATCATAAGTAATATCATTGCAAAAACCTTACTGGTATTTTCAAAATAACTTTTGAAATATACTCAACCTGCAATAAACAGTTTAATTAGAAATGTTTAAGGTAACCAGAGAGAGAGAGAGAGAGAGAGAGAGAGAGAGAGAGAAAGAAACTTGCCTGTAGTTTGTTTTCAGCTTTTAGTAAATCAAAAGAACGAAGCAAATGGACAAAGTTATATATAAATGAGCAGTACGAGAATCAAGGAATGTGCTCTCGACTGCCAAAACTAAAGCTATCTTTCATTCGCTGAAAATAAAAACTAGAAAATCTTCATATGAAACTCCCCCATCTATATCCCAAATCAACAACCACCTATGCGTTAGTAGCAGTTAATGCTTATGAAGGTCACTGGAAGCTTTTATTCTTCACAAAAAAAAAAAAAAAAATACCGTTTTTTCCAATATAATTTTTTGATAAATGTTAATAATTCGCTTTGAAAGCCATAAAGGTCACCAGATCAAAGTGTGTTTTGGCACCTATGATTTGATTGGACGTATTTGAAAGCAGCTTTTATGATCAACGAACCATCTGGGGCCATAATGCAGCTCCTTTCTTTGATGGTAATCCGAATAGATGCAGGAGAAAATAATCGATCGCTCTCGTGTTTTCCGAAAGGTGGATAACTTGTGGATAAGGATGGTGCTCTCAGTGTTGGTTTTGATTATCCAATATTTGTTATATACGTTACTGGAATTAAGGGGTGATACAAATGTGAATTCATATATGCAGAAATTCTATTGGGAAAATAAATTTTCTTATCATTTTCAGAAGTTTTGTTGGTACTTTTTTAGGTATAGTTATTATCATTATTATTATTATTATTATTATTATTATTATCATTATTATTATTGCTAAGCTACAACCTTAGTTGAAAAAGCAAGATGCTATGAGACTAGGGGCCCCAACCAGGAAAATAGCCCAGTGAGGAAAGGAAACAAGAAAAAAATCAATATTTTAAGAACATTAACAACACTAAAATAAACATTTCCTATATAAACTATAAAAACTTTAACAAAATAAGAGGAAGAAAAATTAGACAAAATAGTGTACCTGAGTGTACCCTCAAGCAATAAAACTCTAACCCAAGACAGTGGAATTCCATGGTACAGAGGCTATGGAACTACCCAAGACTAATTTACTTAATGAAAGTATCAGTGGAAGTTCTGTCTAAGATAATGAACGGAGAAAAAGAGAAGGTAGTCGAATATTGAAATGAAAACGCTTCCAACGGGTTTTCATTAGTTTCTACATATTTTCTTTATTCTCAATTAGTGCAAAACATCATGCAGAAATTAGATTATTTATCAAATTTGCAGTTTTCATTTATAAGATTAGATCAAAATTGTACATTTTTAGGCATCTTGCATTCAATGCCCAAGAGATTTGTATTTTTTTAGTAAACTAAATTCATATTCATTAGATTTTTAAATATTTGACCAGTTAAAGTCATGTCATTTCACAGCACGATACCCATGAAACACTGGGAGAAAAAAAAAATCTTAATTTTGTCGCAGATTTACTATGATTACTTTTCTCTTTTATTACAGAAATCAAATTAGTCTTTTGTTTTAATATACTCCTAGCACAATTAAAAAAAAAACACTCACAACACAATCTTCACCACATTTGTCATTTCATTTTACCATTGAATATACGTACAGGAGGTAATCAGAACTTTATCCTTGGCCAAATGACGTAAACAACGCATCTTGTATACAACCAGTGTATTCTAAAAGTAACGTGTTTCTTGAATATATCTGGTAGTGACTAAAAATCTTATTTATTCTTATCACATTTAGATTATTCCCTTATCCAAACTACATCTGGATTTAAAAAGAAAATACTGGATACATTTAGAAGAGCTTTTCTAGCCTCTGCTAAATAACATTTTTAATTCTAAAT
>NC_090738.1:67102710-67110210 GCF_036898095.1 Palaemon carinicauda
TTTTTTTTCTTTTTTTTGAAAAGGAAAGGGGAGTTCGGGTAAGTGGAAGAATGGAGGGGACTCAGTTAGGAGTTATCAAAGAAGGTAGGTAGGAATCAGATATATCTCTATATACATTTACATTAATGTGTTATACATGCACATATCTACTCTGGCATGAGGGGAGTCAGAAGGGATGAAGGAAGAGCCCCTGGCTGCAATCGCAAACATATGATAGTAGCCTTCAGCTTTGTCGAACTTAACTGTCAGATTTTCTGTAGTCTCAATAGCACACAAATTAAAAAAAAAGATGGGTTAAAGGCGCAGTTCAAATATGAAATCCGAAATCACTAACATTTAGAAAATTCTACTGACAAGGCGCTGAAGATTTCAGTTACTCTGGTGTAAATTATGGCAGTGAGTGACGACTCTCTCTCTCTCTCTCTCTCTCTCTCTCTCTCTCTATATATATATATATATATATGTGTGTGTGTGTGTGTGTGTGTGTGTGTAATTACGTATATATTGTACTATTCATACATAACACTCCATCACATAATCAAACTCATCGAAAATATAGGATTATTTTATAGTGAGAAATATCCCCTCCGTCGGGTTAGAGGAGGTGAACAGGAGAAAAGTTGTACTTATGGAGTAGGGTCGCTGGTCCTATATATTGTTCTATGGATATGCATCGATCTTTCATTTTAGACCAGAGCACTTGAAATTATGCTACAATTCTCTGATATGTAAGTTTTACACACAAAATTACTCAAACAGACACCCCCATAACACACAGTTATAAAGGTAAATATCAACCATAACAGACATTAATCATCAAATTCAACATTAACAAAATACTGGATTTTTTTTTATGGTAAATGATTCTGACTGGGCAAGGACCCGAGCCTATGCATTCGTAGCGAAACAGTTCCTGCAAAAGACTGTTGATGGCTTATTATTATTATTATTATTATTATTATTATTATTATTATTATTATTATTATTATTATTATCAATATTTTTAATATTGTTATTATTATTATTAATCTTATAATAATAATAATAATAATAATAATAATAATAATAATAATAATAATAATTATTATTATTATTATTATTATTATTATTATTATTATTATTATTATTATTATTATTATTATTATGAGCTATAACGTTAGTACCTCATTAGGGAGCTTCAAATTAGGAGAGAGGGTGTCATCAAAAAGTTAGTCATTTGGTTTGTGTGTCTGGTAATCTAGTTACGTAATCCCCACCCTCTCTCTCTCTCTCTCTCTCTCTCTCTCTCTCTCTCTCTCTCTCTCATTTGTATTTAGCACTCCTTTATACTGGAAAGAAATGAGTTTCTTTTGAATGAAGTGGAGGTAGGATTCCCAAAATTCCAGTGAAGAAGTTTATCTTTCTGACGTTGGTACAATCAACTATTTTTGTGAAAAACAATTTTCGTTTGCTCATTGAAGTATTATTTGCGTTTCGTATTCCTTTTAAAATACTAGCAATTTTTATTACAGTTACCTTCTTCCATTTAACTTATTTACCATTTTATTAAGTTGATGTTCATTTCATACTGCATTTTCGATCTAATTTTAATAATACATGCATACTTTTATTTGATATTCATTTGTAATTCTACACAACTACTCAAAACTATTTCTTTATTTTTCATTTGCAATTTTCCCTTACCTGTTAGGTACTTTAATATCATTTTCCAGTCTTATTCATAATGATAAAAAAAAAAAACAGACAGAAAATCAAGCTTTTAAGTTTCATAAACCCCTATAGAATACTTAGAAAGAGTCAGTTTTAATGAAAGGTAAACTTAAACCAAGGCATGATGATTCAATAATGGAAAATATTACACGAAGAATTACCGAATATATAAGTTTATTATCGAACTCAGTAATTCAAATATTAAATAAGCATATCATAGAGATAAGTGAAGTAAATAATTCTTTTAAATCATTAGGTCATGCTATATCATTTGCAATAAAAGAGGAAACTTGTTTATATTGATAGGCAGGAGGGATAATTGATGCTTAAAAGGAAATAGAGGATATGCAATAAAAAATGAGAATGAAAATACAAGCTATTTTAATATTGGCTTTTATGTGTAAGTTAATCTGTTTATCATCAAGAATACATACATACATGCTTACATACATATAAAGTATATATACATATATATACATAAATATCCTCATACATACATACATACATACATACATACATACATACATACATACATATATAGTTATATATAGCTTTGTCTGAAAATTTATGGCCAATACATGAGGCTGAATTATTTTTTTTCGTAAGAACTAAGGTGTCAAAAATCTGTCTAAATCGAAAGATACAATGAAATATTATGAAGCCATAATTCAGATTTATATTTTTTTTCATTACAACCATTAACATCTAATTGTATTAGGTTTCTAGGTATTTAACCAAAAATATTTGCATAGAATTTTTTTCACTACATTTGGAAATAAATTCGCTTGCAAGAGAGGGTAAGTGATTAACTAGGGAGAGCAAATCCATCAAACTATTTTAGTTATCTATTATTCAGAGAGAATATCTTCTCTCATCTGTTAGTGAAAGGCATTACAATGATAATCAGATGAATGTAAAAAAGATTTTATAAAGAGCAAAGAAATAAATAAAACTAGGCAAAGAAAAGTACTTCTCTTGCCGTTATAATAACAAACTCAAAAAGCTTAAGATGATATAATATTATCATCAAAACCTAGTCAAATAAAAAAAATAAAGAACTAAAAAAAAATATTCTAGATGTTGGTGAAAGGAAGCCAGCCTAAGTAATATTCCCCCGACATAAGCCAGTGAGATATTCTCCATTTTTGCAGATTACGGCTAAAATGGCATGAATTCCGACATACTTTGGTTCCATGAGAGCAAGATCAAAGGCATATTTTCCTTAATACATTTCCTCTCTGAATGCCATCCTGAACCGAAGGCGAATTGTGTTACGGGATCCAAGCCAAGTACGAGGTAAGAATTGTACCAACCGTGTGTCACACAATTGTACATAATTATTTTGTATATATTATGCTTATATCTGCGCTCTTCCCTCGCACTAAAAAGAACCTGAATGATCATGTCTCCGTTTTGCTCTGTAACATTGTCTGTCTCTCGAACAGGTCATATCCTGTTGCCTTGAGGTTTTGTATATAAAGAAGAGTGTTCCTTAATAAATAACTCAGTCGTTTCCAATCTACCTTTGAGTTCACAACTCCTCTCTCGGCCCGTCACATTGGTGACCCCGGAAGTCGACTCGCTCCCACTACCTTCCACCCCCACCTCCCTCGCCCCTCCATCGTTGGTAATATGACGGAGGCGGACTCTACCCCAGCAGTTGGTACTGCGGCCGCTCCATTGAAACTTTCACCGTTCGCTAGCGGAGAAGCGTTCGCTTGGTTTCAACGCGCTGAAGTCCACTTTCGTATCAGTGGCGTGACTCGCTCAACCACCAAAGCGGATTATGTTCTCGCGGTGATACCCGAGGACACCTTCCAGAAATATCCGACTGGCTTTGTGAACAAGGAGACACCCCAATAGCTATGACGTCCTCAAATCATACCTTCTGCAGCAGTACTCGCCGTCGCCAGCCGCCCGTATAGCAAAGCTTTTTCAGCTCTCGCAACAACCGTTGGGGGACCAAAGGGCTTCGCTTGCCCTCAGGGAAATGAACAGTATCGCTCGCCTTCAACCTGCCGCAGACGGCTCTCCTCGTGAGGGTGAACCTACTCCGTGCCCTTTGGATACGCCGTTTACCTGAACCTGTGAGCGCTGCCATACCCTATGTCGATAGTTTACCCATAAAGGACTTGATGACCAAAGCCGACGCCCTTATAGACAGCCACTTCAAGACCTCCATCAACACCTCCACCCCTGACGACGAGGATGCCTATTCAACGTCAACCGAAGCTGACATGAATGCCGTAGGACATACACGCCTACCCCGTGACGTGCCGAAGCGGCGACAAAGCCGCCCACCACCCACCAATCGCTCGCGCCCCAACGAACGACTTCTACAGCCACTTACTACCTCCCATCAGCCGCAGTTTTGCTACTACCACTTCAGATTCGGGGCAACCGCGAAGAAATGTGCCAAAGATTGTCAGTGGCCAAAAAACGTGTAAGTAGGCCATCGCTTGTGGCGGTGGCCTCCCGTGTTTCTAATTTGTTCTTTTTACAGGATGCAGGAACGGGCGTGCGATTTTTGGTAGACACGGGTGCTTGTCGTTCTCTTTTGCCAAGGAAACTCTTCAAGGCACAACGTAGTCTGTCTACATCTGCCGACGTCCGCTTGGTAGCTGCCAACGGATCTGCGATACCCACCTATGGTTACGAGAACCTCACATTATCGTTCGGAAACGGTAAATTCAATTGGAAGTTTCTCATTGCTGACGTCACAATGCCAATCCTCGGTGCGGATTTCCTCTCTTATTTCCACCTTCTGGTCAATGTCGCCCACCGACGATTGGTCAACGCAGACTCGTACTTGTCGACACCTCTTCAACCCGCCCCCTCCAACCTCGCTCTCCACATCAGCGCACCCACGGATACCTACGCCAACCTCCTCACGTCATACCTGGAAGTTTTCCGTCCAGAACTTCGCCAAACGCCCGCGGTTCCTGCCAAGCACGGTATTTATCACCATAGTAGGACGACGGGACCCCCAGTCTTCGCAAAATTCAGACGTCTGGCACCGGAACGATTGGCAGCCGCCAAACAGACGTTCGCCGAAATGGAGAAAATGGGCCTTTGCCAAAAGGCCTCCAGCCCATGGTCGTCACCCTTACACATCGTTCTGAAGAAAGACGGCTCCCTCCGTCCGTGCGGGGATTACAGGCGCCTGAACATGCAAACAGAACCGGATCACTACCCATTCCCAAACATTGCCGATGTAACCTCCTACCTGCACAAAGCGAAAGTTTTCTCTACGCTCGACCTCCTGAAGGGGTATTATCAGGTGCCTATGAACCCAGGAGACATCCCCAAGACCGCCATCACCACTCCGTTTGGCATATACACCTTCAATTACTCCTGTTTTGGCCTTCGTAATGCTGGGGCAACGTTTCAATGTTTCATGGATGGCATCCTAGGGGACCTCCCTTTCTGTGTATGTTATGTGGACGACATACTTGTGTTCTCCTCCTCAAAAAAGGAACACCTCCGTCACCTGCGCATCGTGCTCGACCGCCTGCAACAAAACGGTCTTGTAGTCCGGTACGACAAGTGTACCTTTGGCGCCAACGAAGTGTCGTTCTTAGGGCACCGTATCACTCCTGAAGGAGTCCATCCCCTCCCTGAGAAGGTAGCAGCCATTCAGAATTTCCCTACGCCCTCGACCGTCAAAGCTCTGCAGGAATTCTTGGACATGATCAACTATTATCACCGTTTTCTGCCAGCCATTGCCGCCACTCTTGCTCCCCTCTACGCCTCCTTCAAGGGCAAGCCAAAGGACCTGAAGTGGGGTCCCCTTCAAGAAGCAGCCTTCTGCAATGCAAAGAAGGCCCTATCAACTGCTGCGGCTCTCACTTTTCCTATCCCACACGCCCCTCTCCTTCTCTCCACCGATGCCAGCGACGTCGCTATTGGTGCAGTACTCGAGCAGGTGGTCAAAGGCTCGCCCCGCCCATTGGCCTTCTTCAGCAGAAAACTGTCCAAGGTATAATTGGGTTATTCTACCTTCGATCGAGAATTGCTGGCAGTGCACTTGGCTGTCCGTCACTTTCGCCATTTCTTAGAAGGTACGCCCTTCATCATTCGTACAGACCATATGCCTCTGGTGCATGCCTTCACTCGACAGTCTGACGCCTGGTCCGCCCGTCAACGCCGACATCTCTCCGCCGTGGCTGAATACAATTGCACCCTCCAATACGTCCCTGGGAAAATGAATCCCGTTGCCGATGCCCAGTCAAGAAACACGTTGGCTGCCGTTCAACTGGGATTGGATTACAACGCCCTGGCTGAAGCCCAACGACAGGGTCCAGAGTATCAAGCTTGTAGGACATCCTGCACGTCCCTCCGTTGGGAGGATTTTCCCTCGAAGACTCCAACACCACCCTCCATTGTGACGTCAGTACTGGTAGACCACGACCTTGGATTCCTGCTCCCATGCGCTGAGAGGTGTTTGATTTCATCCACGGCCTTTCCCATCCCTCGTGCCGTTCTACTGCACAGCTGCTGAAGGCAAAGTTCATTTGGCACGGCATTTCTAAGGATGCTAAGGATTGGGTCCGCGCCTGTACTTCTTGCCAAACTTCCAAAGTACATCGACACACGGATTCAGGAGTGGGTACCTTTCCTCAACCTCAGCGTCGTTTCGCACACATTCACGTCGACATTGTAGGCCCCCTACCCACATCACAAGGATATCGTTACCTGTTTACCGTCATCGACCGCTCCACTCGTTGGCCTGAAACCATTCCCATGGAAACTGCAACGTCCGCCTTACTCTCTGGATGGATTTCAAGATTCGGTATCCCTGAGCATATTACTTCTGACAGGGGAACAACTTTCACCTCTCAATTATGAACGTCATTAGCGAATCTCCTGGGCATCACCCTAAATCAGACAATGGCCTACAACCCCGCTGCCAATGGAATGGTTGAACGTTTTCATCGCACCCTCAAAGCAGCTTTGATGTCCCGCTGGAAGGATTGCAACTGGTTTACTCAGCTTCCCTGGGTCCTCCTTGGACTAAGGACCACTCCTAAAGATGCCCTCGACGTCTCGGCAGCCGAAATGGTGTATGGCGACCCGTTGGTCGTCCCTGCCGAATTTTTTCCTTCTACAACCTCCTCCGACGATCTCCAGCGCATACGTCACGTCGTGGGTAAATTTACTCCGTGCCGCCAGACTTACAAGCCCCCAGCATCACATACCAACGGACTTACACTCTGCAACGCACGTCTTCCTGCGCAACGACACCAGCAAGCCACCACTAACGCCCCTTACACGGGCCCTTTCCTTGTGATCCGACGCAGTCCGAAAGCATTCCTCCTAAACATTCGGGGCAAAGAAGACTGGGTCTCCATTGATCGTCTAAAACCTGCTTATCTTCTGCCAGATGACCCACCTACAGTTCGCCTCTCTAGATCAGGGCGCCCTATTTAACATGTACAGTATGTCATTTTTAGGGGGGGAGCCATGTACCAACCGTGTGTCACCCAATTGTACATAATTATTTTGTATATATTATGCTTGTATCTGCACTCTTCCCTCGCACTAAAAAGAACCTGAATGATCATGTCTCCGTTTTGCTCTGTGACATTGTCTGTCTCTCGAACAGGTCATGTCCTGTTGCCTTGAGGTTTTGTATGTAAAGAAGAGTGTTCCTTAATAAATAACTCAGTCGTTTCTAATCTGCCTTGAGTTCACAACTCCTCTCTAGGACCGTCACAGAATGCTGTAAAATTTCATGCAAAAATGAATGAGAGAAAACGCGTTACTTTATTGAAATAATTTTTCTTTGTA
>NC_090738.1:67112710-67170210 GCF_036898095.1 Palaemon carinicauda
ATGTACAGTATATATATATATATATATATAAAGAGATATATATATATATATATAATCTATATATATATATATAAACATATATATATATATATATATAATCTATATATATATATATGTATATATATATATATATATATGCGTGTGTGTGTGTATTCAAAATCAGATAAAACTACTTAGGAAAAAAAAGAGAAGTAAATACTATTATTCTATCACTTCGTTATTATGAAAAATTAAATTATAAAATGCATTTGATAATTCTTTTTTATTTCAAATAAGATGCTGTAATATATATTTTACCCATTTTCCATCTATTTCATACCACAAAAGCATTCTTACATATATGAAGGATATCAATATCATTTCGAGTCTGGTTGATTCATTAGATAATCTTTTGCAGTATAATGTATGTTTTATTATTAACAAAACTCATTTCCTTTTTTAGTTTCTTAATATAGTTCTATTATCATCATAATTGATGTCTTATATATGGATGTAAAGAAGTTTGGCACGACAGCCGATTGTCAATGCCAAATTGTGCTGGGTCTTGTTAAAAAGGAATAATTATCAAATGAAAATTAAGACATAAACAAATTTAAGTTCGACTTTTAGGCATCTAAGTAAGGACCTAAAAGTCAGTACCTCGAATTTTTCTAACCTGAAATTCATAATTTTTTTTTCAACTGCGAAGGAAATGACCCTCCACATGTCTGACTCTTTGCTCGTCATCATGAGGATGCTTAGAAATTATGACCTGATTCATCCTACTCTTTTTCTGTAACTAATTGCAAGTGTCAGTTGGAAGCTTTCTGAATATATATCAGCTGTGAAATATAAAGTAGAGTTTAGGATTTATTCTCTTTATTGTAACAGGGTGAATTTAAGCCTTTTTTTTATTCACGTTTCAATTTGGTTTATTCAGCTTTTTTTTTTAAATGGTACATTGAAAATTGCAGAATAACAGAATGATACAAATATGTTTTCACGAAAGGGAGAGAGCGAGAGACACAGGCAGTTAGAAGGTTCATGCCTCAGTGTTTATCCTTTTGATAAATATATTCCTAATGTTTTATCTTTCTTAGATTTTATCAGGCTTCCTTCAACTGAAAGAAATATATAAAAATACCTTTTGCTTCCTTTTAACTATTTGTATTTATCTATTTTATTTTTCGCTCTCTCCTTCCTTCGCGTAATTTTGTCATTCAGTTTCTGATTCTTCTTTCTCGTAATCTTTATTTTTCGTGTTCTTTTTTTTGTATTAATTTTCCCTTACTTCACACTCCTCCTCCTCCCCTTTCCTTCTCTTTTTTTCTTTCCCTTTTATATCTCCTAATACTAGTCTCTTCTTCTTCTTCTTCTTCTTCTTCTTCTTCTTCTTCTTCTTCTTCTCTTTTACGAGCTGTGTCTTGCCATTGCCTTTTGAATTATTCATGTAGGGTAGAAAAATCCAGGACTTTTCCAGTAGCGTAGAAAACAAGTCTCACAAATTACAACCGGGATTTCAAGCTTTCCTCGAAATCTCAAAGTTACAATTTTCTTATCAAGTTTCCTTTTTGTTTCGGCCAATCTGAAACAAAGCGGTATTGGGCTCACATTTCCTCTAGTTTTATGTAATCAGGCAATTTGTTATTTTTCTAATTCTTTTCTATAAGTAAGTTTTAGTATAGAGGAAATCTTACTTAATTTACCTTTCTAATTAGGGTAGAAAATTAATATAAAAGTCATTATGAAGTCAGTTTTGTGAAGTCATATTGTTTGCTTTTTAAATTTCATATCTTTGGAGGTAATTTTCTTTTCTGCCGTACACAATATACCGTTCATATGCTTGCCTAAATTCTCTTAAACTAAGATAGTCCCAGATCACAAACAAAACAAACCAAGATAGACAGAAAGTGAACCAACAATCGCACCTAGATCCCGACTTTCTCTTGTAACCCTCAGCCAATGACATCCCGTATTCAAACTAACATCATTCCTGATCACAAACAAATCAAACAAACATAAACAAGAAGTAAAACAACAATCTCATGTTGATCTCAATTTCTTTCCTTCTCTTCAGCCAATGCCACCATGCCTTCAAGTTGTTGTCTTTCACTGGCAAGAAAGGCTAATGTTGTGGAAATCTCCCCCGTTGCATCTAACCCGTCCTCACTGCTTAAACGCGGTCAATGACTCAATCCAAGGTTCAAATCCTCTGAGCCATATTTAATCGGAGGCTGGGTGAACGTGTGCTATTTCGTAACCGAATTTCTTGATTGTCTCGCATCCGAATGATCTTTTAAGGACGAAGTGTAAATGTGTGCTTAAAGCTTCAATGTTGTTTTGGTACTTTTTATTGTATGATGGTGTGGGACGTATTGTATGAGAGTTATTTTCCACTTTTCTTTGATAGTGGGATGGGTGGTGATGATTGTACCTTTATATAGCAATGGCTGCTGTGTCGTATTATATACAAAAATCAGGATCCTACCCATTATGCAAATGCTGGGTGAGAATTATATGTTATTAATTTTACCCATGAAAAATGTGAACACCATCAGTTTTTTTATCAAGAAATATAGCCTTTCTTTACCAATAACATTGCTATATACTTTAAATACGATATTAAAACTATTATACAAAAAGTCTAAATACCCTATAAAGTTTATATGAAGCAAACCATGAAATGGTGATTTTATAGTTTAAATATGAATGATCCAATTTAATGTGATTACAAACTTCAAAATGTTTTAAGTGTTCATAACTTCTCTTGTCGTTTATTCATTTCCTTATTTCCTTACTTCAGTGGGGTATTTTTCCCTTATGGATCCAGAGGGAAAATAACATAAAGCTAGCATCTCTCTCTCTCTCTCTCTCTCTCTCTCTCTCTCTCTCTTCTCTCTCTCTCTCTCTCTCTCTCTCTCTCTCTCTCTTTGATTTTTTTTAAAATTAAGGAATAAACTTATTACATGAAACTTTTCCTAAGAATAAAAGAAATCTTATAATAGAATAGTAGTTATTTTTGCTACTACTACTATTACTAATATTGATAAGAAAACTATTGCTATCACTATTACTGTATCCTCTATTTGCTAACATTCGGCAAATCAAAAGTTCAGATTACACCAATATTCCCTAAGGCTTTAACGCAAACTAGTCACATGTTATTTTACGGAAATATTTCATTGCTTTATCTTTAAACACAGAATAATGTTTGCAAGGAATTACAATTTGAGGGGACCGGGAATTACAACGTTTCATGTAAAGTATCAAGAGATTAAAATGGATTTCGGAGAATTTTGATGTTTGTCTTTTCCTTGGCCTCTTTCATCCTTTTTAACTTCTAGGCATTTCATGTTTTTCCAATTTATTTATTTATATATATATATATATATATATATATATATATGCAGAAGAACCACAGGGAAAATGAAAATACGAAATATACACTTGAGTCCTGACTAGTTTCGTGATACTTCCTCAGAGGACTGATTTATTGAGAGAGGTTTCTTTACAATTTATAGGGAAAACAAGCGTACGAACATACATATAGAGATTTAGAGAACAATGACACTCCCTTGCCAACTACCTGGGTCAGGTGTTGAGTAGGAGGAGTCCCCCAGCTCATTAGACACCTGCTGAAAAGGGTCATTTCTAGTGGCGGGTATATTCTTGTTTTCTTCTTTTTTTACTTTCAGTACAGTTTATTTATATGACAATACGTTAGCCTTATCTATATAAATACATAAGCAAAACATACACAAACATACATATATATATATATATATATATATATATATACATATATATATATATATATATATACACACACACACACACACACACATATATATATATATATATACATACAGATACACATACATATACATATATACACATATATATATATATATATATATACACATACATATACATACACATACATATATACATATATATATATATATATATACATCTACACATACGTACATATGCATATATACATTTATATGTATACAACATTAATATCATAAACATATAATCATGTATATATCAATGCTTAAATCTAGCATAACACTATATAGTGCCACTATACTTATGCATACTATATAAAATAATTGTTTCCTTCAATGAATGGTAGCTTAGGTCTAAATATTAATTTCACAGCGACGTTAATTATCCACAATACATTCAATTCTACATTAAGTGGTTAATGTTTTTTTATATAGCTTACAAATCTCTTTACATATAAAGGCGTCGAGTTTATACATTCCATGACCTATATTCAAGTTGTTTTCAAAGGTTTCTTTTATGAAGTGCGGGAGTGTGTTCTTTAATGTCCGCAGTAAGAACTTCTGTGGACATCAACTTTGCAGGAGGCACGCGGCATGTGCAGCCTCCAGAGGTGATCTCCGGTATTGGGACCCTCAGGTTTGTACAGTATGTTCTAACCTGATTACCGAGGCTTTTGACGACCCTAAGTCAACGGGGTCAAGGGATGCTGCCAGGGAAAAGTTACGAACCTGGGTGAGGGGTTTTCAGAAAAACTCCTCAGGCCCCTACCTTCCAAATGAGAAGATGAGGGCCTACCTTTCCCCTAAAGCATCGGCTGATGCAATCATCCCCCAGCCTCGGGTGGAGATACCAACTGCACAGAATCCGGTAGATTCTGAAGTCTCGGCTGCCCTTCAAGACATCCAATTGGACGATAAGATGTAGGAGGTGTCGGATTCTACTGAAAAGGACCTTATAGGAGAAGGTCAGGAGGAGGAGCTGTTCCAGGCTCCTCAAGTAAAAGAGGAAGAAATCGACGAGGTGTCGGTTACATCGGTTCCGGACCCAGAACCTGTTCCCTCTACATCGTCTGCTATCCCAGATGAACTGGGAAGGACTCTTTCTTCCATTGTTGAGATGATCCAACAAATTCAAAGGAAGAATGATGAGAAGGAAGCTGCAATGAAACTGGAGATACGCGGACTTGCAGCATCATGTGGGCCCCAGAAGCGGCTCAGCGTGAAGGATCTTCCTTTGTGTTCGTATACCAATCCTTGGAGGTATGCCGAACACTACCAATGGCAACCGGGAAGATCGTGATTTCAAAAAAGTTGGGAGCAGTTCCCCTGGAAGAGGTGGAATTTTGGCCCAACAAAGATTCTTATCCAGACTACTATGTCCGTCTTAGGAAGGAGCCAGCCTCAAAGGAAGAGATGGGGCCGAAGGAGGTCATAGTTTTTTACCATAGTAAAGCTCAGGCGTTACTAGCGAGCTCGATGAAAGAGAGGGGCTTCACTAACTCAAAGGTGCCAGCCTTGAGTAGGAAGCTTCCCTCCTTTGTGGCCTCTCCTACCAGGGCCTTTCCCTTCATGGAAAAGGGATATAAGGCAGCCTTAAAGGCGGTGGAGGCAGGGAAACCATGCACCTCCTTCGAGGAGTGCAAGCCGTTATCTTTGACCTTGCCCTTGAACCACGAAGACTGGATGGACGTACACCTTACCTTCTCAAACGGGAAGCGTGAAGCTGATATCGCTGAACGTCAGTTTGGTGAGGAACTTCCAAAACTGTCAGAGGTTCTCTTGAGTAGAGAGCAAGAGACAAAGGAAAGACTTGCGGCATCGATGTCGTTGCAAACGACATTAGAAACGGTGACAAGTGACCCCAAGAACTAGGACATGTTCATGGTTGTGGTCAAAACCCATATGAACTATATCATAATTCGGACACTTGTGCCAAGCATTTCTTACGCTAGTGTAAATAAACAGTATACAGAATGTATCATTATTATTAGTAATTCAATTATAGTGGCAAATCTGTTTCCTGGTAGATGAAACAATATTTTCTGTTGACTGTTTTCTTTATGCTTTAACGCATATCATCCACTTTTTATAAATTTTATAAAGGTTGATCTGATATGTACGTTTATTAAATTTTAATAAACTAGTAGTTCATAGTGAACCCTGCGTTTTATTCGCCCACACTCATTTTACTAGAAATGTACTGAGCATCAAGATTAAAATATGGATATTTTTATCATGGTGTGTCTTTTAAGATTGTTCCCTGATTCAAGCAAAGTCCACTCACATTAACATGGTACCCTAACGGGATAATGGCAGAGATGCAAAATTTGTTCCTATGCGGATAAAACCATTATCCAATAGTTTACAAGAGTAGTCACATTGGGGAAGGTGTCACAAATTCATACTGAAATTGGTGACTCTTATACAAACTTTGCTATATAATGTATAGGCCGAGACCACTATACAAGCTTGTCATTTTGTCATTCATAGTTATTATGTACTCCTCGAGACTTTTTCCAGAGTCTAGTACGACTCTTCCCTGTAGGGGGCAGGAAGCACTAACATAGTTCATGCTTAGATGAAATGATGTATGATGATAACATCATAGGTCTCTAGGTCTAGACGGACCAGGAAAATACTTTCTTGAGAGTACGGCATCGATTGAGAACCCACAGATATATATATATATATATATATATAATATATATATATATATATATATATATATATATATATATACATATATATATATATATATATATATGTATGTATATATATATATATATATATATGTGTGTGTGTGTGTGTGTATATATGCTTTGGTACATCTTTCAGGGTTTTCCTTCAACCCTAAGAACAATGTTAAGACAGCAGACATGGACTGCCTTCTTTGTAGGGAATAGAGGTCTCTACGTTGGTACAACTTTCACGGCTTTCCTTCAACCCTAGGAACAATGTAAAGACAGCAGACGTGGACTGCCTTCTTTGGAGGGAATAGAAGTGTCTGCTTTGGTACATTTTTTCAGGGCTTTCCTTAACCCTAGGAACAATGATAAAAAAGCAGACATGGACTACCTTTTTTGGAGGGAATAGAAGTCTCTGCTTTGGTACATCTTTCAGGGTTTTCTTTCAACCTAGGAACAATGTTAAGACAGCAGACATGGACTGCCTTCTTTGGAGGGAATAAAGTCTCTTGCTTTGGTACATCATTCAGGGTTTCCTTCAACCCTAGGAACATATGAAGACAGCACACATCGACTGCCTTCTTTGGAGGGAATAGAAGTGTCTGCTTTGGTACATCTTTCAGGGCTTTCCTTAAATCCTACGAACAATGTTAAGAACAGTATACTTGGACTGCCTTCTTTGGAGGGAATAGAAGTCTCTGCTTTGGTACATCTTTCAGGGCTTTCCTTCAACCCTAGGAAACAATGTTAAGAGAACAGACGTGGACTGCCTTCTTGGAGGTAATAGAAGTCTCTGCTTTGGTATATCTTTCAGGGCTATCTTTTAACCCTAGGAAAATGTTAAGACAGCTGACATGGACTGCCTTCTTTGAAGGGAATAGAATTCTCTGCTTTGGTACATCTTTCAGGGCTTTCCTAACCCTGGGAACAATGTTAAGACAGCACATATGGACTGCCTTCTTTGGAGGGAATAGAAGTCTCTGCTTTGGTACATCTTTCAGGGCTTTCCTTAACCTAGGAACAATGTTAAGACAGCAGACATGACTGCCTTCTTTGGAGGGAATAGAAGTCTCTGCTTTGGTACATCTTTCAGGGCTTTCTTCAACCATAGAACAATGTTAAGACAACAGACGTGGACTGCCTTTTTTGGAGGGAATAGAAGTCTCTGCTTTGGTACATCATTCAGGGCTTTCCTTAAATATAGGAAAAATTTTAAGACACGGACGTGGACTGCCTTCTTTGAAGGGAATAAAAGTCTCTGCTTTGGTACATCTTTCAGGGCTTTCCTTCAACCTAGGAACAATGTTAAGAGAGCAGACGTGGACTGCCTTCTTTGGAGGGAATAGAAGTCTCTGCTTTGGTACATCTTCAGGGCTTTCCTTCAACCCTAGGAACAATGTTAAGAGAGCACACGTGGACTGCCTTCTTTGGAGGGAATAGAAGTCTCTGCTTTGGTACATCTTTCAGGGCTTTCCTTCAACCCTAGGAACAATGTTAAGACAGCACACGGACTGCCTTCTTTGGAGGGAATAGAAGTCTCTGCTTTGGTATACCTTTCAGGGCTTTCCTTTCAACCCTAGGAACAATGTTAAGACAGCAACCGTGGACTGCCTTTCTTTGGAGGGAATAGAAGTCTCTGCTTTGGTACATCATTCAGGGCTTTCCTTCAACCTAGGAACAATTTAAACGGCAGACATGGACTGCCTTCTTTGGAGGGAATAGAAGTCTCTGCTTTGGTACATCTTTCAGGGCTTTCCTTCAACCCTAGGAACAATGTTAAGACAGCAGACATGGACTGCCTTCTTTGGAGGGAATAGAAGTCTCTGCTTTGGTACATCTTTCAGGGCTTTCCTTCAACCCTAGGAACAATGTTAAGACAGCAGACATGGACTGCCTTCTTTGGAGGGAATAGAAGTCCTGCTTTGGTACATCTTTCAGGGCTTTCCTTTCAACCATAGGAACAATGTTAAGACAGTAGACGTGGACTGCCTTCTTTGGAGGGAATAGAAGTCTCTGCTTTGGTACATCTTTCAGGGCTTTCCTTTGACCCTATGAAACAATGTTAAGACTGGTGACATGGACTGCCTTCTTTGGAGGGAATAGAAGTATCTGCTTTGGTACATCTTTCAGGGCTTTCCTTCAACCCTAGGAACAATGTTAAGACAGCACACGTCGACTGCCTTCTTTGGAGGGAATAGAAGTCTCTGCTTTGGTACATCTTTCAGGGCTTTCCTTTCAACCCTAGGAACAATGTTAAGACAGCAGACACGGACTGCCTTCTTTGGAGGGAATAGAAGTCTCTACTTTGGTACATATTTCAGGGCTTCTTTAACCCTAGGAACAATGTTAAGACAGCAGACATGGACTGCCTTCTTTGGAGGGAATAGAAGTCTCAGCTTTGGTACATATTTCAGGGCTTCCTTTCAACCCTAGGAACAATGTTAAGACAGCAGCATAGACTGCCTTCTTTGGAGGGAATAGAAGTCTCTGCTTTGGTACATCTTTCAGGGCTTTCCTTCAACCCTAGGAACAATGTTAAGACAGCACATGTGACTGCCTTCTTTGGAGGGAATAGAAGTGTCTGCTTTGGTACATCTTTCAGGGCTTTTCTTAACCCTAGGAACAATGTTAAGACAGCAGACGTGGACTGCCTTCTTTGGAGGGAATAGAAGTTTGCTTTGGTACATCTTTCAGGCTTTCCTTCAACCTAGGAACAATGTTAAGACAGCAGACGTGGACTGCCTTTTTTGGAGGGAATAGAAGTGTGTGCTTTGGTACATCTTTCAAGGCTTTCCTTCAAACCTAGGAACAATGTTAAGAGAGCAGACGTGGACTGCCTTCTTTGGAAGGAATAGAGTCTCTGCTTTGGTACATCTTTCAGGGCTTTCTTCAACCCTAGGAACAATGTAAAACAGCACACGTCGGACTGCCTTCTTTGGAGGGAATAGAAGTCTGTACTTTGGTACATCTTTCAGGGCTTTCCTTCAACACTAGGAACAATGTTAAGACAGCAGGCATAGACTGCCTTCTTGGAGGGAATATAAGTCTCTGCTTTGGTACATCTTTCAGGGCTTTCATTTAACCTAGGAACAATGTTACTACAGCTGACATGGACTCCTTCTTTGGAGGGAATAGAAGTCTTGCTTTGGTACATCTTTCAGGGCTATCCTTCAAATACCCTAGGAACAATGTTAAGACAGCACACGTTGACTGCCTTCTTTGGAGGAATAATGTCTTGATTTGGTACATCTTTCAGGGCTTTCCTTAACCCTAGGAACAATGTTAAGAAAGCAGACATGGACTGCCTTCTTTGGAGGTAATAGAAGTGTCTGCTTTGGTACATCTTTCAGGCTTTCCTTCAACCCTAGGAACAATGTTAAGACAGAACACGTCGACTGCCTTCTTTGGAGGAATAGAAGTGTCTGCTTTGGTACATCTTTCAGGGCTTTCCTTAAATCCTAGGAACAATGTTAAGAAAGTATACTTGGACTGCCTTCTTTGGAGGGAATAGAAGTCTCTGCTTTGGTAACATCTTTCAGGGCTTTCCTTCAACCCTAGGAACAAGTTAAGACAGCAGACGTGGACTGCCTTCTTTGGAGGGAAATAGAAGTGTCTGCTTTGGTACATCTTTCAGGGCTTTCCTTTTCAACCACTAGGAACAATAATAAGACAGCACATGGACTGCCTTCTTTAGAGGGAATAGAAGTCTCGGCTTGGTACATCTTTTAGGGCTTTTCTCAACCCTAGGAACAATGATAAGACAGCACATGGACTGCCTCTTTGGAGGGAATAGAAGTCTCTACTTTGGTACATCTTTCAGGGCTTTCCTTCAACCCAATGAACAATGTTAAGAGCAGATGTGGACTGCCTTCTTTGGAAGGAATAGAAGTCTCAGCTTTGGTAACTCTTTCAGGGCTTTCTTTCAACCCTAGGAACAATGTTAAGACAGCAGACTGGACTGCCTTCTTTGGAGGGAATAGAAGTCTCTGCTTTGGTACATCTTTCAGGGCTTTCTTTCAACCCTAGGAACAATGTTAAGACAACAGACGTGGACTGCCTTCTTTGAAAGGAATAAATTCACTGCTTTGGTACATGTTTCAGGGCTTTCCTTCAACCCTAGGAAAAATGTTAAGACAGCAGACATGGACTGCCTTCGTTGAAGTGAGTAAAAGTCTCTGCTTTGGTACATGGTTCAGGGATTTTCTTCAACCCGAGGAACAATGTTAGACAGCACATGTCGACTGCCTTCTTTGGAAGGAATAGAAGTGTCTGCTTTGGTACATCTTCCAGGGCTTCCTTAAACCCTAGGAACAATGTAAAACAGCACACGTCGGCTGCCTTATTTGGAGGGAATAGAAGTCTCTGCTTTGGTACATCTTTCAGGGCTTTCTTTCAACACTAAAAACAATGTTAAGACAGCAGATGTGGACTACCTTCTTCTGAGGGAATAGAAGTCTCTGCTTTGGTACATCTTTCAGGGCTTTCTTTTAACCCTAGAAACAATGTTACTACAGCTGACATACTGCTTCTTTGGAGGGAATAGAAGTCTCTGCTTTGGTACATCTTTCAGGGCTTGCCTTAAAATATAGGAACAATGTTAAGACAGCACACGTTGACTGCCTTATTTGGATGGAATAGAAGTCTTTGCTTTGGTATATCGTTCAGGGCTTTCCTTTAACCCTAGGAATAATGTAAGACAGCAGACATGGATTGGCCTTTTTGGTGGGAATAGAAGTCTCTTCTTTGGTACATCTTTCAGGGCTTTCCTTTAACCCTAAGGAACCATTTAAGACAGCAGACGTGGACTGCCTTCTTTTGAAGGAATAGAAGTCTCTGCTTTGGTACATCTTATAAGGGCTTTTTTCAACCCTAGGAAAAATGTTAAGACAGCAGACGTGGACTGCCTTCTTTGGAGGGAGTAGAAGTCTCTGCTTTGGTACATTTCAGGGATTTCCTTCAACCCTAGGAACAATGTTAAGACAGCAGACTGGACTGCCTTCTTTGAGGGAATAGAAGTCTCTGCTTTGGTACATCTTCAGGGCTTTCCTATAACCCTAGGAACAATGTTAAGACAGCAGACGTGGACTGCCTTCTTTTGGAGGGAATAGAAGTCTCTGATTTGGTACATCATTCAGGGCTTTCCTTGAATATAGGAAAAATGTTAAGACAGCAGCCGTGGACTGCCTTTTTTGAAGGGAATAAAGTCTCTGCTTTGGTACATCATTCAGGGCTTTCCTTCAACTCTAGGAACAATGTTAAGACAGCAGACATGGACTGCCTTCTTTGAAGGGAATAGAAGTCTCTGCTTTGGTACATATTTCAGGAGCTTTCCTTCAACCCTAGGAGCGTTGTTAAGAAGCACACATGGACTACCTTCTTTAGAGGGAATAGCAGTCTCTGCTTTGGTACATCTTTCAGGGCTTTCCTTCAACCATAGGAACAATGTTAAGACAGCAGACGTGGACTGCCTTCTTTGAGGGAATAAAAGTCTCTGCTTTGGTACATCTTTTCAGGGCTTTCCTTGACCCTAGGAAAAATGTTAAGACTGGTGACATGGACTGCCTTCTTTGGAGGGAATAGAAGTCTCTGCTTTGGTACATCATTCAGGCTTTCCTTCAACCTAGGAACAATTTTAAGACAGCACAGTGGACTGCCTTCTTTGGAGGGAATAGAAGTCTCTGCTTTGGTACATCTTTCAGGGCTTTCCTTTAACCCTAGGGACAATGTTAAGACAGCAGACACGGACTGCCTTCTTTGGAGGGAATAGTGTACCTACTTTGGTACATCTTTCAGGGCTTTCTTTCAACCATAGGAACAATATTAAGACAGTAGACGTGGACTGCCTTCTTTGGAGGGAATAAAAGTCTCTGCTTTGGTACATCTTTCAGGGCTTTCCTTTGACCCTATGAAAAATGTTAAGACTGGTGACATGGACTGCCTTCTTTGGAGGGAATAGAAGTATCTGCTTTGGTACATCATTCAGGGCTTTCCTTTCAACCCTAGGAACAATGTTAAGACAGCACACGTCGACTGCCTTCTTTGGAGGGAATAGAAGTCTCTGCTTTGGTACATCTTTCAGGGCTTTCCTTTAACCCTAGGACAATGTTAAGACAGCAGACACGGACTGCCTTCTTTGGAGGGAATAGAAGTCTCTGCTTTGGTACATATTTCAGGGCTTCTTTAACCCTAGGAACAATGTTAAGACAGCTGACATGGACTGCCTTCTTTGGAGGGAATAGAAGTCTCAGCTTTGGTACATATTTCAGGGCTTCCTTTAACCCTAAACAATGTTAAGACAGCAGCATGGACTGCCTTCTTTGGAGGGAATAGAAGTCTCTGCTTTGGTACATCATTCAGGGCTTTCCTTCAACCCTAGGAACAATGTTAAGACAGCACATGTCGACTGCCTTCTTTGGAGGGAATAGAAGTGTCTGCTTTGGTACATCTTTCAGGGCTTTCCTTCAACCCTAGGAACAATGTTAAGACAGCAGACGTGGACTGCCTTCTTTGGAGGGAATAGAAGTTCTGCTTTGGTACATCTTTCAGGGTTTTCCTTCAACCCTAGGAACAATGTTAAGACAGCAGACGTGGACTGCCTTCTTTGGAGGGAATAGAAGTGTCTGCTTTGGTACATCTTTCAGGGCTTTCCTTCAACCCTAGGAACAATGTTAAGAGAGCAGACGTGGACTGCCTTCTTTGGAGGAATAGAGTCTCTGCTTTGGTACATCTTTAAGGGCTTTCCTTAACCCTAGGAACAATGTTAAGACAACAGACACGGACTGCCTTCTTTGAAGGAATAGAAGTCTGCTTTGGTACATCTTTCAGGGCTTTCCTTCAACCCTGGGAACAATGTTAAAACAGCACACGTCGGACTGCCTTCTTTGGAGGGAATAGAAGTCTGCTTTGGTACATCTTTCAGGGCTTTCCTTCAACCTAGGAACAATGTTAAGACAGCAGCATAGACTGCCTTCTTTGGAGGGAATAGAAGTCTCTGCTTTGGTACATCTTTCAGGGCTTTCATTTAACCCTAGGAACAATGTTACTACAGCTGACATGACTCCTTCTTTGGAGGGAATAGAAGTCTTGTTGGTACATCTTTCAGGGCTATCCTTCAAAACCCTAGGAACAATGTTAAGACAGCACACGTTGACTGCCTTCTTTGGAGGAAATATATGTCTTTGATTTGGTACATCGTTCAGGGCTTTCCTTAGACCCTAGGAACAATGTTAAGAAAGCAGACATGGACATTCTTCTTTGGAGGTAATAGAAGTGTCTGCTTTGGTACATCTTTCAAGGCTTTCCTTCAACCCTAGGAACAATATTAAGACAGAACACGTCGACTGCCTTCTTTGGAGGGAATAGAAGTGTCTGCTTTGGTACATCTTTCAGGGCTTTACTTAAATCCTACGAACAATGTTAAGAAAGTATACTTGGACTGCCTTCTTTGGAGGGTATAGAAGTCTCTGCTTTGGTAAATCTTTCAGTGCTTTCCTTCAACCCTAGGAACAAAGTTAAGACAGCAGACGTGGACTGCCTTCTTTAGAGGGAAAAGAAGTGTCTGCTTTGGTACATCTTCCAGGGCTTTCTTTTAACACTAGGAACAATAATAAGACAGCTCACATGGAATGCTTTCTTTAGAGGGAATAGAAGTCTCGGCTTCGGTACATCTTTTAGGGCTTTTCTGCAACCCTAGGAACAATGATAAGACAGCACACGTTGACTGCCCTCTTTGGTGGGAATAGAAGTCTCTACTTTGGTACATCTTTCAGGGCTTTCCTTCAACCCAATGAACAATGTTAAGTGAGCAGATGTGGACTGCCTTCTTTGGAAGGAATAGAAGTCACAGCTTTGGTAACTCTTTAAGGGCTTTCTTTCAACCCTAGGAACAATGTTAAGACAACAGACCTGGACTGCCTTCTTTGGAGGGAATAGAAGTCTCTGCTTTGGTACATCTTTCAGGGCTTTCTTTCAACCCTAGGAACAATGTTGACAACAGACGTGGACTGCCTTCTTTGAAAGGAATAAATTCACTACTTTGGTACATGTTTCAGGGCTTTCCTTCAACCCTAGGAAAAATGTTAAGACAGCAGACATGGACTGCCTTCGTTGAAGTGAGTAAAAGTCTCTGCTTTGGTACATGGTTCAGGGATTTTCTTCAACCCGAGGAACAATGTTATTACAGCACATGTCGACTGCCTTCTTTGGAAGGAATAGAAGTGTCTGCTTTGGTACATCTTCCAGGGCTTCCTTAAACCCTAGGAAGATGTAAAACAGCACACGTCGGCTGCCTTATTTGGAGGGAATAGAAGTCTCTGCTTTGGTACATCTTTCAGGGCTTTCTTTCAACACTAAAAACAATGTTAAGACAGCAGATGTGGACTACCTTCTTCTGAGGGAATAGAAGTCTCTGCTTTGGTACATCTTTCAGGGCTTTCTTTTAACCCTAGAAACAATGTTACTACAGCTACATGAACTGCATTCTTTGGAGGGAATAGAAGTCTCTGCGTTGGTACATCTTTCAGGGCTTGCCTTAAAATATAGGAACAATGTTAAGACAGCACACGTTGACTGCCTTATTTGGATGGAATAGAAGTCTTTGCTTTGGTATATCGTTCAGGGCTTTCCTTTAACCCTAGGAATAATGTCAAGACAGCAGACATGGATTGGCCTTTTTGGTGGGAATAGAAGTCTCTTCTTTGGTACATCTTTCAGGGCTTTCCTTTAAGCTTAAGAACCATTTTAATACAGCAGACGTGGACTGCCTTCTTTTGAAGGAATAGAAGTCTCTGCTTTGGTACATCTATAAGGGCTTTTTTTTCAACCCTAGGAATAATAATAAGACAGCAGATGTTGACTGCCTTCTTTGAGAGAATAGAAGTCTCTGCTTTGGTACATCTTTCAGGGATTTCCTTAAACCCTAGGAACAATGTTAAGACAGCAGACGTGGACTGCCTTCTTTGAAGGGATAGAAGTCTCTGTTGGTACATCTTCAGGGCTTTCTTTCAACCCTAGGAAAAATGTTAAGACAGCAGACGTGGACTGCCTTTTTTGGAGGGAGTAGAAGTCTCTGCTTTGGTACATGGTTCAGGGATTTCCTTCAACCCTAGGAACAATGTTAAGACAGCAGACCTGGACTGCCTTCTTTTGAGGGAATAGAATTCTCTGCTTTGGTACATCTTCCAGGGCTTTCCTATAACACGAGGAACAATGTCAAGACAGCAGACATGGACTGCCCTCTTTGGTGGGAATAGAAGTTTCTGATTTGGTACATCATTCAGGGCTTTCCTTGAATATAGGAAAAATGTTAAGACAGCAGCCGTGGACTGCCTTTTTTGAAGGGAATAAAGTCTCTGCTTTGGTACATCATTCAGGGCTTTCCTTCAACTCTAGGAACAATGTTAAGACGGCAGACATGGAATGCCTTCTTTGAAGGGAATAGAAGTCTCTGCTTTGGTACATAATTCAGAGCTTTCCTTCAACCCTAGGAGCGTTGTTAAGAAAGCACACATGGACTACCTTCTTTAGAGGGAATAGCAGTCTCTGCTTTGGTACATCTTTCAGGGCTTTCTTTCAACCATAGGAACAATATTAAGACAGTAGACGTGGACTGCCTTCTTTGGAGGGAATAAAAGTCTCTGCTTTGGTACATCTTTTAGGGCTTTCCTTTGACCCTATGAAAAATGTTAAGACTGGTGACATGGACTGCCTTCTTTGGAGGGAATAGAAGTATCTGCTTTGGTACATCATTCAAGGCTTTCCTTCAACCTTAGGAACAATTTTAAGACAGCACACGTCGACTGCCTTCTTTGGAGGGAATAGAAGTCTCTTCTTTGGTACATCTTTCAGGGCCTCTCTTTAACCCTAGGGACAATGTTAAGACAGCAGACACGGACTGCCTTCTTTGGAGGAATAGGTGTACCTACTTTGGTACATCTTTCAGGGCTTTCTTTCAACCATAGGAACAATATTAAGACTGTAGACGTGGACTGCCTTCTTTGGAGGGAATAAAAGTCTCTGCTTGGTACATCTTTCAGGGCTTTCCTTACACCAGATGAAAAATGTTAAGACTGGTGACATGGACTGCCTTCTTTGGAGGGAATAGAAGTATCTGCTTTGGTACATCATTCAGGGCTTTCCTTTCAACCCTAGGAACAATGTTAAGACAGCAGACACGGACTGCCTTCTTTGGAGGGAATAGAAGTCTCTGCTTTGGTACATATTTCAGGGCTTCTTTAACCCTAGGAACAATGTTAAGACAGCAGACATGGACTGCCTTCTTTGGAGGGAATAGAAGTCTCTGCTTTGGTACATCTTTCAGGGCTTTCTTTCAACCCTAGGAACAATGTTAAGACAGCAGACATGGACTGCCTTCTTTGAGGGAATAGAAGTTCACTGCTTTGGTACATTTTCAGGGCTTTCCTTCAACCCTAGGAACAATGTTAAGACAGCAGACATGGACTGCCTTCTTTGAAGGGAATAGAAGTCTCTGCTTTGGTACATTTCAGGGTTTTCTTCAACCCTAGGAACAATGTTAAGACAGCACATGTCGACTGCCTTCTTTGGAGGAATAGAAGTGTCTGCTTTGGTACATCTTTCAGGGCTTTCCTTCAACCCTAGGAACAATGTTAAGACAGCACACGTCGGACTGCCTTCTTTGGAGGGAATAGAAGTCTCTGCTTTGGTACATCTTTCAGGGCTTTCCTTCAACCTAGAACAATGTTAAGACAGCAGACGTGGACTACCTTCTTTGGAGGGAATAGAAGTGTCTGCTTTGGTACATCTTTCAGGGCTTTCTTCAACCCTAGGAACAATGTTACTACAGCGACGTGGACTGCCTTCTTTGAGGGAATAGAAGTCTCTGCTTTGGTACATCTTTCAGGGCTTTCCTTAAATAGGAACAATGTTAAGACAGCACACGTTGACTGCCTTTTTGGATGGAATAGAAGTCTTTGCTTTGGTACATCTTTCAGGGCTTTCCTTTCAACCCTAGGAACAATGTGAAGACAGCAGACATGGACTGCCTTCTTTGGGGGAATAGAAGTCTCTTCTTTGGTACATCTTTCAGGGCTTTCCTTTAACTAGGAACAATTTAAACAGCAGACGTGGACTGCCTTCTTTGGAGGGAATAGAAGTCTCTGCTTTGGTACATCTTCAGGGCTTTTTTTCAACCCTAGGAACAATGTTAAGACAGCAGACGTGGACTGCCTTCTTTGGAGGGAATATAAGTCTCTGCTTTGGTACATTTCAGGGCTTTCCTTCAACCCTAGGAACAATGTTAAGACAGCAGACCTGGACTGCCTTCTTTGGAGGGAATAGAAGTCTCTGCTTTGGTACATCTTCAGGGCTTTCCTTAACACGAGGAACAATGTTAAGACAGCAGACATGGACTGCCTCTTTTGAGGGAATAGAAGTTCTGCTTTGGTACATCTTTCAGGGCTTTCCTTCAACCCTAGGAAAATGTTAAGACAGCAGACGTGGACTGCCTTCTTTGAGGGAATAAAGTCTCTGCTTTGGTACATCATTCAGGGCTTTCCTTCAACCTAGGAACAATGTTAAGACGGCAGACATGGATGCCTTCTTTGGAGGGAATAGAAGTCTCTGCTTTGGTACATTTTCAGGCTTTCCTTCAACCCTAGGACAATGTTAAGAAAGCACACATGGACTGCCTTCTTTAGAGGGAATAGAAGTCTCTGCTTTGGTACATCTTTCAGGGCTTTCTTTCAACCCATAGGAACAATGTTAAGACAGCAGACGTGGACTGCCTTCTTTGGAGGGAATAGAAGTCTCTGCTTTGGTACATCTTTTAGGGCTTTCTTTGACCCTATGAAAATGTTAAGACAGACATGGACTGCCTTCTTTGGAGGGAATAGAAGTCTCTGCTTTGGTACATCTTTCAGGGCTTTCCTTCAACCCTAGGAACAATTTAAGACAGCACAAGTGGACTGCCTTCTTTGGAGGGAATAGAAGTCTCTGCTTTGGTACATCTTTCAGGGCTTTCCTTTCAACCCTAGGAACAATGTTAAGACAGCAGACACGGACTGCCTTTTTGGAGGGAATAGAAGTCCTACTTTGGTACATCTTTCAGGGCTTTCTTTCAACCCTAGGAACAATATTAAGACAGCAGACGTGGACTGCCTTCTTTGGAGGGAATAAAGTCTCTGCTTTGGTACATCTTTTCAGGGCTTTCCTTTGACCCTATGAAAAATGTTAAGACAGTGACATGGACTGCCTTCTTTGAAGGGAATAGAAGTCTCTGCTTTGGTACATCATTCAGGGCTTTCCTTCAACCCTAGGAACAATGTTAAGACAGCACACGTCGACTGCCTTCTTTGGAGGGAATAGAAGTCTCTGCTTTGGTACATCTTTCAGGGCTTTCCTTAACCCTAGGACAATGTTAAGACAGCAGACATGGACTGCCTTCTTTGGAGGGAATAGAAGTCTCTGCTTTGGTACATCTTTCAGGGCTTTCTTTCAACCCTAGGAACAATGTTAGACAGCTGACATGGACTCTTCTTTGGAGGGAATAGAAGTCTCAGCTTTAGTACATATTTCAGGGCTTCCCTTTAACCCAAAAAACAATGTTAAGACAGCAGGCATAGACTGCCTTCTTTGAAGGGAATAGAAGTCTCTGCTTTGGTACATCATTCAGGGCTTTCCTTCAACCCTAGGAACAATGTTGAGACAGCACATGTCGACTGCCTTCTTTGGATGGAATAGAAGTGTCTGCTTTGGTACATCTTTCAGGGCTTTTCTTAACCCTAGGAATAATGTTAAGACAGCAGACGTGGACTGCCTTCTTTGGAGGGAATAGAAGACTTTGATTTGGTCCATCTTTCATTGTTTTCCTTCAATCCTAGGAACAATATTAAGACAGCAGACGTGGACTACCTTTTTTGGAGGGTATAGAAGTGTGTGCTTTGGTACATCTTTCAAGGGCTTTCCTTCAACCCTAATAACAATGTTAAGAGAGCAGACGTGGGACTGCCTTCTTTGGAAGGAATAGAAGTCTCTGCTTTGGTACATCTTTAAGGGCTTTCTTTTAACCCTAGGAACAATGTTAAGACAACAGACACGGACTGCCTTCTTTGAGGAATAAATTCTGCTTTGGTACATCTTTCAGGGCTTTCCTTCAACCCTAGGAACAATGTAAAACAGCACACGTGGACTGCCTTCTTTGGAGGGAATAGAAGTCTGTACTTTGGTACATCTTTCAGGGCTTTCCTTCAACACTAGGAACAATGTTAAGACAGCAGCATAGACTGCCTTCTTGAGGGAATAGAAGTCTCTGCTTTGGTACATCTTTCAGGGCTTTCTTAACCCTAGGAACAATGTTACTACAGCTGACATTGACTCCTTCTTTGGAGGGGAATAGAAGTCTTGCTTTGGTACATCTTTCAGGGCTTTCCTTCAAATCTAGGAACAATGTTAAGACAGCACACGTTGACTGCCTTCTTTGGAGGGAATAATGTCTTGATTTGGTACATCTTTCAGGGCTTTCCTTAACCTAGGAACAATGTTAAGAAAGCAGACATGGACTGCCTTCTTTGGAGGGAATAGAAGTGTCTGCTTTGGTACATCTTTCAGGCTTTCCTTCAACCCTAGGAACAATGTTAAGACAGAACACGTGGACTGCCTTCTTTGGAGGGAATAGAAGTGTCTGCTTTGGTACATCTTTCAGGGCTTTCCTTCAATCCTACGAACAATGTTAAGACAGTAGACTTGGACTGCCTTCTTTGGAGGGAATAGAAGTCTCTGCTTTGGTACATCTTTCAGGGCTTTCCTTCAACCCTAGGAACAAAGTTAAGACAGCAGACGTGGACTGCCTTCTTTAGAGGGAAATAGAAGTGTCTGCTTTGGTACATCTTCAGGGCTTTCTTCAACCTAGGAACAATTAAGACAGCACATGGACTGCTTCTTTAGAGGGAATAGAAGTCTCGGCTTCGGTACATCTTTCAGGGCTTTTCTGCAACCCTAGGAACAATGATAAGACAGCACACGTTGACTGCCTTCTTTGGTGGGAATAGAAGTCTCTACTTTGGTACATCTTTCAGGGCTTTCCTTCAACCCAATGAACAATGTTAAGAGCAGATGTGGACTGCCTTCTTTGGAAGGGAATAGAAGTCTCTGCTTTGGTAACTCTTTCAGGGCTTTCTTTCAACCCTAGGAACAATGTTAAGACAACAGACCTGGACTGCCTTCTTTGGAGGGAATAGAAGTCTCTGCTTTGGTACATCTTTCAGGGCTTTCTTTCAACCCTAGGAACAATGTTGACAACAGACGTGGACTGCCTTCTTTGAAAGGAATAAATTCACTGCTTTGGTACATGTTTCAGGGCTTTCCTTCAACCCTAGGAAAATGTTAAGACAGCAGACATGGACTGCCTTCGTTGAAGTGAGTAAAAGTCTCTGCTTTGGTACATGGTTCAGGGATTTTCTTCAACCCGAGGAACAATGTTATTACAGCACATGTCGACTGCCTTCTTTGGAAGGAATAGAAGTGTCTGCTTTGGTACATCTTCCAGGGCTTCCTTAAACCCTAGGAAGATGTAAAACAGCACACGTCGGCTGCCTTATTTGGAGGGAATAGAAGTCTCTGCTTTGGTACATCTTTCAGGGCTTTCTTTCAACACTAAAAACAATGTTAAGACAGCAGATGTGGACTACCTTCTTCTGAGGGAATAGAAGTCTCTGCTTTGGTACATCTTTCAGGGCTTTCTTTTAACCCTAGAAACAATGTTACTACAGCTGACATGAACTGCATTCTTTAGAGGGAATAGAAGTCTCTGCGTTGGTACATCTTTCAGGGCTTGCCTTAAAATATAGGAACAATGTTAAGACAGCACACGTTGACTGCCTTATTTGGATGGAATAGAAGTCTTTGCTTTGGTATATCGTTCAGGGCTTTCCTTTAACCCTAGGAATAATGTCAAGACAGCAGACATGGATTGGCCTTTTTGGTGGGAATAGAAGTCTCTTCTTTGGTACATCTTTCAGGGCTTTCCTTTAAGCTTAAGAACCATTTTAATACAGCAGACGTGGACTGCCTTCTTTTGAAGGAATAGAAGTCTCTGCTTTGGTACATCTATAAGGGCTTTTTTTCAACCCTAGGAATAATAATAAGACAGCAGATGTTGACTGCCTTCTTTGAAGAGAATAGCAGTCTCTGCTTTGGTACATCTTTCAGGGATTTCCTTAAACCCTAGGAACAATGTTAAGACAGCAGACGTGGACTGCCTTCTTTGAAGGGGAATAGAAGTCTCTACGTTGGTACATCTTCTAGGGCTTTCTTTCAACCCTAGGAAAAATGTTAAGACAGCAGACGTGGACTGCCTTTTTGGAGGGAGTAGAAGTCTCTGCTTTGGTACATGGTTCAGGGATTTCCTTCAACCCTAGGAACAATGTTAAGACAGCAGACCTGGACTGCCTTCTTTTGAGGGAATAGAATTCTCTGCTTTGGTACATCTTCCAGGGCTTTCCTATAACACGAGGAACAATGTCAAGACAGCAGACATGGACTGCCCTCTTTGGTGGGAATAGAAGTTTCTGATTTGGTACATCATTCAGGGCTTTCCTTGAATATAGGAAAAATGTTAAGACAGCAGCCGTGGACTGCCTTTTTTGAAGGGAATAAAGTCTCTGCTTTGGTACATCATTCAGGGCTTTCCTTCAACTCTAGGAACAATGTTAAGACGGCAGACATGGAATGCCTTCTTTGAAGGGAATAGAAGTCTCTGCTTTGGTACATAATTCAGAGCTTTCCTTCAACCCTAGGAGCGTTGTTAAGAAAGCACACATGGACTACCTTCTTTAGAGGGAATAGCAGTCTCTGCTTTGGTACATCTTTCAGGGCTTTCTTTCAACCATAGGAACAATATTAAGACAGTAGACGTGGACTGCCTTCTTAGGAGGGAATAAAAGTCTCTGCTTTGGTACATCTTTTAGGGCTTTCTTTGACCCTATGAAAAATGTTAAGACTGGTGACATGGACTGCCTTCTTTGGAGGGAATAGAAGTATCTGCTTTGGTACATCATTCAAGGCTTTCCTTCAACCTTAGGAACAATTTTAAGACAGCACACGTCGACTGCCTTCTTTGGAGGGAATAGAAGTCTCTTCTTTGGTACATCTTTCAGGGCCTCTCTTTAACCCTAGGGACAATGTTAAGACAGCAGACACGGACTGCCTTCTTTGGAGGGAATAGGTGTACCTACTTTGGTACATCTTTCAGGCTTTCTTTCAACCATAGGAACAATATTAAGACTGTAGACGTGGACTGCCTTCTTTGGAGGGAATAAAAGTCTCTGCTTTGGTACATCTTTCAG
The DNA here is from genome assembly GCF_036898095.1 of Palaemon carinicauda. Taxonomy (NCBI): domain Eukaryota; kingdom Metazoa; phylum Arthropoda; class Malacostraca; order Decapoda; family Palaemonidae; genus Palaemon; species Palaemon carinicauda. Next base: position 67,135,484 of record NC_090738.1, read on the forward strand.
GATTTTCCTTACACCAGATGAAAAATGTTAAGACTGGTGACATGGACTGCCTTCTTTGGAGGGAATAGAAGTATCTGCTTTGGTACATCATTCAGGCTTTCCTTTCAACCCTAGGAACAATGTTAAGACAGCAGACACGGACTGCCTTCTTTGGAGGGAATAGAAGTCTCTGCTTTGGTACATATTTCAGGGCTTCTTTAACCCTAGGAACAATGTTAAGACAGCAGACATGGACTGCCTTCTTTGGAGGGAATAGAAGTCTCTGCTTTGGTACATATTTCAGGGCTTTCTTTCAACCCTAGGAACAATGTTAAGACAGCAGCATGGACTGCCTTCTTTGAAGGGAATAGAAGTCTCTGCTTTGGTACATCATTCAGGGCTTTCCTTCAACCCTAGGAACAATGTTAAGACAGCACATGGACTGCCTTCTTTGAAGGGAATAGAAGTCTCTGCTTTGGTACATCTTCAGGGCTTTTCTTCAACCCTAGGAACAATGTTAAGACAGCAGACATGGACTGCCTTCTTTGGAGGAATAGAAGTCTGCTTTGGTACATCTTTCAGGGCTTTCCTTCAACCCTAGGAACAATGTTAAGACAGCACATGTCGGACTGCCTTCTTTGGAGGGAATAGAAGTCTCTGCTTTGGTACATCTTTCAGGGCTTTCCTTCAACCTAGGAACAATGTTAAGAACAGACGTGGACTGCCTTCTTTGGAGGGAATAGAAGTCTGCTTTGGTACATCTTTCAGGGCTTTCCTTCAACCCTAGGAACAATGTTAAGACAACAGACGTGGACTGCCTTCTTTGGAGGGAATAGAAGTCTCTGCTTTGGTACATCTTTCAGGGCTTTCCTTCAACCCTAGGAACAATGTTAAGACAGCAGACACGGACTGCCTTCTTTGGATGGAATAGAAGTGTCTGCTTTGGTACATCTTTCAGGGCTTTTTTCAACCCTAGGAACAATGTTATGAAACACAGTCGACTGCCTTCTTTGGAGGGAATAGAAGTCCGCTTTGGTACATCTTTCAGGGCTTTCTCTTAACCCTAGGAACAATGTTAAGACAGCACACGTGGACTGCCTTCTTTGGAGGGAATAGAAGTCTGCTTTGGTACATCTTTCAGGGCTTTCCTTCAACCTAGGAACAATGTTAAGACAGCAGCATGGACTGCCTTCTTTGGAGGGAATATAAGTCTCTGCTTTGGTACATCTTTCAGGGCTTTCCTTCAACCCTAGGAACAATGTTAAGACAGCAGACATGGACTGCCTTCTTTGGAGGGAATAGAAGGTCTTGCTTTGGTACATCTTTCAGGGCTTTCCTTCAAACTAGGAACAATGTTAAGACAGCACATGGACTGCCTTCTTTGGAGGGAATAGAAGTCTCTGCTTTGGTACATCTTTCAGGGCTTTCCTTAACCCTAGGAACAATGTTAAGAGCAGACATGGACTGCCTTCTTTGGAGGGAATAGAAGTCTCTGCTTTGGTACATCATTCAGGGCTTTCCTTCAACCCTAGGAACAATTAAGACAGACATGGATGCCTTCTTTGGAGGGAATAGAAGTCTCTGCTTTGGTACATCTTTCAGGGCTTTCCTTCAACCCTAGGAACAATGTTAAGAACAGCACACGTGGACTCCTTCTTTGGAGGGAATAGAAGTCTCTGCTTTGGTACATCTTTCAGGGCTTTCCTTCAACCCTAGGAACAATGTTAAGACAGCAGACGTGGACTGCCTTCTTTGGAGGGAATAGAAGTGTCTGCTTTGGTACATCTTTCAGGGCTTTCTTTCAACCCTAGGAAAATGTTAAGACAACAGACGTGGACTGCCTCTTTGGTGGGAATAGAAGTCTCTGCTTTGGTACATCTTTCAGGGCTTTCCTTCAACCCTGAACAATGTTAAGAGAGCAGATGTGGACTGCCTTCTTTGGAAGGAATAGAAGTCTCTGCTTTGGTAATCTTTCAGGGCTTTTTCAACCCTAGGAACAATGTTAAGACAACAGACTGGACTGCCTTCTTTGGAGGGAATAGAAGTCCTGCTTTGGTACATCTTTCAGGGCTTTCCTTCAACCCTAGGAACAATGTTAAGACAGCAGACATGGACTGCCTTCTTTGGAGGGAATAGAAGTCCTACTTTGGTACATCTTTCAGGGCTTTCCTTCAACCCTAGGAACAATGTTAAGACAGTAGACGTGGACTGCCTTCTTTGGAGGGAATAAAAGTCTCTGCTTTGGTACATCTTTCAGGGCTTTCCTTCAACCCTATGAAACAATGTTAAGCTGACATGGACTGCCTTCTTTGGAGGGAATAGAAGTCTCTGCTTTGGTACATCTTTCAGGGTTTCCTTCAACCCTAGGAACAATGTTAAGACAGCACATGTCGACTGCCTTCTTTGGAGGGAATAGAAGTCTCTGCTTTGGTACATCTTTCAGGGCTTTCTTTCAACCCTAAGGAACAATGTTAAGACAGCAGACACTGGACTGCCTTCTTTGGAGGGAATAGAAGTCTCAGCTTTAGTACATATTTCAGGGCTTTCCCTTTAACCCAAAAAACAATGTTAAGACAGCAGGCATAGACTGCCTTTTTGAAGGGAATAGAAGTCTCTGCTTTGGTACATCTTTCAGGGCTTTCCTTCAACCCTAGGAACAATGTTAAGACAGCACATGTCGACTGCCTTTTTGGAGGGAATAGAAGTGTCTGCTTTGGTACATCTTTCAGGGCTTTTCTTAAACCCTAGGAATAATGTTAAGACAGCAGACGTGGACTGCCTTCTTTGGAGGGAATAGAAGTCTTTGCTTTGGTCCATCTTTCATTGCTTTCCTTCAATCCTAGGAACAATATAAGACAGCAGACGTGGACTACCTTTTTTGGAGGGTATAGAAGTGTCTGCTTTGGTACATCTTCAGGGCTTTCCTTCAACCCATAGGAACAATGTTAAGAGCAGATGTGGACTGCCTTCTTTGGAAGGAATAGAAGTCTCTGCTTTGGTACATCTTTAAGGGCTTTTTTTCAACCCTAGGAACAATGTTAAGACAACAGACGTGGACTGCCTTCTTTGGAGGGAATAGAATTCTGCTTTGGTACATCTTTCAGGGCTTTCTTTCAACCCTAGGAACAATGTTAAGAACAGACGTGGACTGCCTTTTTGGAGGGAATAGAAGTCTCTGCTTTGGTACATGTTTCAGGGCTTTCCTTCAACCCTAGGAAACAATGTTAAGACAGCAGACATGGACTGCCTTCTTTGAGGGAATAGAAGTCTCTGCTTTGGTACATTTCAGGGCTTTCTTCAACCCGAGGAACAATGTTAGACAGCACATGTGACTGCCTTCTTTGGAAGGAATAGAAGTCTCTGCTTTGGTATATATTTCAGGGCTTTCCTTCAACCCTAGGAATGTTAAGACAGCACACATGGACTGCCTTCTTTAGAGGGAATAGAAGTGTCTGCTTTGGTACATCTTTCAGGGCTTTCCTTCAACTCTAGGAACAATGTTAAGACAGCACACGTGGACTGCCTTCTTTGGAGGGAATAGAAGTCTCTGCTTTGGTACATCTTTCAGGGCTTTCCTTCAACCCTAGGAACAATGTTAAAACAGCAACATGGACTGCCTTCTTTGGAGGGAATAGAAGTCTCTGCTTTGGTACATCTTTCAGGGCTTTCCTTCAACCCTAGGAACAATATTAAGACAGCAGACATGGACTGCCTTCTTTGGAGGGAATAGAAGTCTCTGCTTTGGTACATCTTTCAGGGCTTTCTTTCAACCCTAGGAACAATGTTAAGACAGTAGACGTGGACTGCCTTCTATGGAGGGAATAGAAGTCTCTGCTTGGTATATCTTTCAGGGCTTTCCTTCAACCCTATTAACAATGTTAAGACAGCAGACATGGACTGCCTTCTTTAGGAGGGAATAGAAGTCCTTATTTGGTACATCTTTCAGGGCTTTCTTTCAACCATAGGAACAATATTAAGACAGTAGACGTGGACTGCCTTCTTTGAGGGAATAGAAGTATCTGCTTTGGTACATCATTCTGGGCTTTCCTTCAACCCTAGGAACAATGTTAAGACAGCACACGTGGACTGCCTTCTTTGAGGGAATAGAAGTCTCTGCTTTGGTACATCTTTCAGGGCTTTCCTTTAACCCTAGGAACAATGTTAAGACAGCAGACACGGACTGCCTTCTTTGGAGGGAATAGAAGTCTCAGCTTTGGTACATCATTCAGGGCTTTCCTTCAACCCTAGGAACAATGTTGAGACAGCAAATGTCGACTGCCTTCTTTGGAGGGAATAGAAGTGTCTGCTTTGGTACATCTTTCAGGGCTTTTCTTCAACCCTAGGAATAATGCTAAGACAGGACGTGGACTGCTTTCTTTGGAGGGAATAGAAGTCTTGCTTTGGTACATCGTTCAGGGCTTTCCTTAACCCTAGGAACAATGTTAAGAAAGCAGACATGGACTGCCTTCTTTGGAGGGAATAGAAGTCTCTGCTTTGGTACATCTTTCAGGCCTTTCCTTCAACCCTAGGAACAATATTAAGACAGAACATGTCGACTGCCTTCTTTGGAGGGAATAGAAGTGTCTGCTTTGGTACATCTTTCAGGGCTTTCCTTAAATCATATGAACAATGTTAAGAAAGATTCTTGGACTGCCTTCTTTGGAGGGAATAGAAGTCTCTGCTTTGGTACATCTTTCAGGCTTTCCTTCAACCCTAGGAACAATGTTAAGACAGCAGACGTGGACTGCCTTCTTTAGAGGGAATAGAAGTGTCTGCTTTGGTACATCTTTAAGGGCTTTTCTGCAACCCAAGGAACAATGTTAAGACAGCACACGTTGACTGCCTTCTTTGGTGGGAATAGAAGTGTCTGCTTTGGTACATCTTTCAGGGCTTTCCTTCAACCCTGAACAATGTTAAGAGAGCAGATGTGGACTGCCTTCTTTGGAAGGAATAGAAGTCTCTGCTTTGGTACATCTTTCAGGGCTTTTTCCAACCCTAGGAACAATGTTAAAACAGACGTGGACTCCTTCTTTGGAGGGAATAGAAGTCTCTGCTTTGGTACATTTTTCAGGGCTTTCTTTTAACCCTAGGAACAATGTTAAGACACAGACGTGGACTGCCTTCTTTGAAGGAATAAAGTCTCTGCTTTGGTACATGTTTCAGGGCTTTCCTTCAACCCTAGGAAAATGTTAAGACAGCAGACATGGACTGCCTTCTTTGAAGGAATAGAAGTCTCTGCTTTGGTACATCTTCAGGGATTTTCTTCAACCCGAAGGAACAATGTTAAGACAGCACATGTCGACTGCCTTCTTTGGAAGGAATAGAAGTCTCTGCTTTGGTATATATTTCAGGGCTTTCCTTCAACCCTAGGAACAATGTTAAGAAGCACACATGGACTGCCTTTCTTTGAGGGAATAGAAGTCTCTGCTTTGGTACATCTTTCAGGGCTTTCCTTCAACCCTAGGAACAATGTAAAGACAGCAAACATTGACTGTCTTCTTGGAGGGAATAGAAGTCTCTGCTTTGGTACATTTAGGGCTTTCCTTCAACCCTAGGAACAATGTTAAGACAACAAACATGGACTGCCTTCTATGGAGGGAATAGAAGTCTCTGCTTTGGTACATCTTTCAGGGCTTTCCTTCAACCCTAGGAACAATGTTAAGACAGCAGACACGGACTGCCTTCTTTGGAGGGAATAGAAGTCCTGCTTTGGTACAACTTTCAGGGCTTTCTTTCAACCATAGGAACAATGTTAAGACAGTAGACGTGGACTGCCTTCTTTGGAGGGAATAAAAGTCTCTGCTTTGGTATATCTTTCAGGGCTTTCCTTAGACCCTATGAACAATGTTAAGCAGTGACATGGACTGCCTTCTTAGAGGGAATAGAAGTATCTGCTTTGGTACATCTTTCAGGGCTTTCCTTCAACCCTAGGAACAATGTTAAGACAGCACATGTCGACTGCCTTCTTTGGAGGGAATAGAAGTCGCTGCTTTGGTACATCTTTCAGGGCTTTCCTTTAACCCTAGGAACAATGTTAAGACAGCAGACACGGACTGCCTTCTTTGGAGGGAATAGAAGTCTCAGCTTTGGTACATCTTTCAGGGCTTCCTTTAACCCAAAAAACAATGTTAAGACAGCAGCATACACTGCCTTTTTTGAAGGGAATAGAAGTCTCTGCTTTGGTACATCATTCAGGGCTTTCCTTCAACCCTAGGAACAATGTTAAGACAGCACATGTCGACTGCCTTCTTTGGAGGGAATAGAAGTGTCTGCTTTGGTACATCTTTCAGGCTTTTCTTAAACCCTAGGAATAATGCTAAGACAGCGGACGTGGACTGCCTTCTTTGGAGGGAATAGAAGTCTTTGCTTTGGTACATCTTTCAGGCTTTCCTTCAACCCTAGGAACAATGTTGAGACAGCACATATCGACTACCTTCTTTGGAGGGAATAGAAGTGTCTGCTTTGGTACATCTTTCAGGCTTTCCTCTTAACCCTAGAACAATGTTAAGACAGCAGACGTGGACTGCCTTCTTTGGAAGAAATAGAAGTGTCTGCTTTGGTACATTTTCAGGGCTTTCTTTCAACCCTGGGAACAATGTTAAGATAACAGAAGTGGACTGCCTTCTTTGAAAGGAATAGAAGTCTCTGCTTTGGTACATCTTTCAGGGCTTTCCTTCAACCCTAGGAACAATGTTAAGACAGCAGACATGGACTGCCTTCTTTGAAGGGAATAGAAGTCTCTGCTTTGGTACATTTCAGGGATTTTCTTCAACCTAGGAACAATGTTAGACAACACACGTCGACTGCCTTCTTTGGAGGAATAGAAGTGTCCGCTTTGGTACATCTTTCGGGGCTTTCCTTAAACCCTAGGAACAATGTTAAGACAGCACACGTCGGCTGCCTTCTTTGGAGGGAATAGAAGTCTGTACTTTGGTACATCTTTCAGGGCTTTCCTTCAACACTAGGAACAATGTTAAGACAGCAGGCATGGATACCTTCTTGGAGGGAATATAAGTCTCTGCTTTGGTACATCTTTCAGGGCTTTCCATTTAACCCTAGGAACAATGTTACTACAGCTGACATGAACTGCCTTCTTTGGAGGGAATAGAAGTCTTGTTGGTACATCTTTCAGGGCTTTCCTTCAAATCTAGGAACAATGTTAAGACAGCATACGTTGACTGCCTTCTTTGGAGGGAATAGAATACTTTGCTTTGGTACATCGTTCAGGGCTTTCTTTAACCCTAGGAACAATGTTAAGAAAGCAGACATGGACTGCCTTCTTTGGAGGGAATAGAAGTGTCGGCTTTGGTACATGTTCAGTGCTTTCCTTCAACCCTAGGAACAATATTAAGACAGAACACGTCGACTGCCTTCTTTGGAGGGAATAGAAGTGTCTGCTTTGGTACATCTTTCAGGGCTTTCCTTAAATCCTAGGAACAATGTTAAGAAAGTATACTTGGACTGCCTTCTTTGGAGGGAATAGAAGTCTCTGCTTTGGTACATCTTTCAGGCTTTCCTTCAACCCTAGGAACAATGTTAAGACAGAAGACGTGGACTGCCTTCTTTGGAGGGAATAGAAGTGTCTGCTTTGGTTTATCGTTCATGGCTTTCCTTCAACCCTGGGAACAATGTCAAGACAGCAGACATGGATTGGCCTTTTTGGTGGGAATAGAAGTCTCTGCTTTGGTACATCTTTCAGGGCTTTCCTTCAAATATAGGAACAATGTTAAGACAGCACACGTTGACTGCCTTCTTTGGAGGGAATAGAAGTCTTTGCTTTGGTTTATCGTTCATGGCTTTCCTTCAACCCTGGGAAGAATGTCAAGACAGCAGACATGGATTGCTTTTTGGTGGGAATAGAAGTCTCTGCTTTGGTACATCTTTCAGGGCTTCCCTTAAACCCTAGGAACAATATTAAGACAGCAGACGTGGACTGACTTCTTTGAAAGGAATAGAAGTCTCTGCTTTGGTACATGTTTCAGGGCTTTCCTTCAACCCTAGAAACAATGTTAAGACAGCACATGTCAACTGCCTTCTTTGGAGGGAATAGAAGTCTCTGCTTTGGTACATCTTTCAGGGCTTTCCTTAAACCATAGAAACAATGTTAAGACAGGAGACGTGGACTGCCTTCTTTGAAGGGAATAGAAGTCTCTACGTTGGTACATCTTCTTGGGCTTTCCTTCAACCCTAGGAATAATGTTAAGACAGCAGACGTGGACTGCCTTCTTTGGAGGGAAGTAGAAGTCTCTGCTTTGGTACGTCTTTCAGGGCTTTCCTTCAACCCTAGGAACAATGTTAACACAGCAGACCTGGACTGCCTTCTTTGGAGGGAATAGAAGTCTCTCTTTGGTACATCTTCAGGGCTTTCCTTCAACCCTAGGAACAATGTTAAGACAGCAGACGTGGACTGCCTTCTTTGAGGGAATAGAAGCCTCTGCTTTGACACATCTTTCAGGGCTTTCCTTCAACCCAGGAACAATGTTAAGACAGCGGACGTGGACTGTTTTCTTCGGAGGGAATAGAAATATCTGCTTTGGTACATCATTCAGGGCTTTCTTTCAACCATAGGAACAATATTAAGACAGTAGACGTGGACTGCCTTCTATGGAGGGAATAGAAGTCTCTGCCTTAGTATATCTTTCAGGGCTTTCCTTCAACCCTATTAACAATGTTAAGACAGCAGACATGGACTGCCTTCTTAGGAGGGAATAGAAGTCCTTATTTGGTACATCATTCAGGGCTTTCTTTCAACCATAGGAACAATATTAAGACAGTAGACGTGGACTGCCTTCTTAAGAGGGAATAGAAGTATCTGCTTTGATACATCATTCTGGGCTTTCCTTCAACCCTAGGAACAATGTTAAGACAGCACACGTCGACTGCCTTCTTTTGAGGGAATAGAAGTCTCTGCTTTGGTACATCTTTCAGGGCTTTCCTTTAACCCTAGGGACAATGTTAAGACAGCAGACACGGACTGCCTTCTTTGGAGGGAATAGAAGTCTCAGCTTTAGTACATCATTCAGGGCTTTCCTTCAACCCTAGGAACAATGTTGAGACAGCAAATGTCGACTGCCTTCTTTGGAGGGAATAGAAGTGTCTGCTTTGGTAGATCTTTCACGGCTTTTCTTAAACCCTAGGAATAATGCTAAGACAGGGACGTGGACTGCTTTCTTTGGAGGGAATAGAAGTCTTTGCTTTGGTCCATCGTTCAGGGCTTTCCTTAGACCCTAGGAACAATGTTAAGAAAGCAGACATGGACTGCCTTCTTTGGAGGGAATAGAAGTCTCTGCTTTGGTACATCTTTCAGGCCTTTCCTTCAACCCTAGGAACAATATTAAGACAGAACATGTCGACTGCCTTCTTTGGAGGGAATAGAAGTGTCTGCTTTGGTACATCTTTCAAGGCTTTCCTTAAATCATATGAACAATGTTAAGAAAGTATTCTTGGATTGCCTTCTTTGGAGGGTATAGAAGTCTCTGCTTTGGTAAATCTTTCAGTGCTTTCCTTCAACCCTAGGAACAATGTTAAGACAGCAGACGTGGACTGCCTTCTTTAGAGGGAATAGAAGTGTCGGCTTTGGTACATCTTTAAGGGCTTTTCTGCAACCCAAGGAACAATGTTAAGACAGCACACGTTGACTGCCCTCTTTGGTGGGAATAGAAGTGTCTGCTTTGGTACATCTTTCAGGGCTTTCCTTCAACCCCATGAACAATGTTAAGAGAGCAGATGTGGACTGCCTTCTTTGGAAGGAATAGAAGTCTCTGCTTTGGTAATTCTTTAAGGGCTTTTTCCAACCCTAGGAACAATGTTAAAACAGACGTGGACTTCCTTCTTTGGAGGGAATAGAAGTCTCTGCTTTGGTACATTTTTCAGGACTTTCTTTTAATCCCTAGGAACAATGTTAAGACAACAGACGTGGACTGCCTTCTTTGAAAGGAATTAAATTTTCTGCTTTGGTACATGTTTCGGTGCTTTCCTTCAACCCTAGGAAAAATGTTAAGACAGCAGACATGGACTGCCTTCTTTGAAGTGAATAGCAGTCTCTGCTTTGGTACATGGTTCAGGGATTTTCTTCAACCCGAAGAACAATGTTATGACAGCACATGTCGACTGCCTTCTTTAGAAGGAATAGAAGTCTCTGCTTTGGTATATATTTCAAAGCTTTCCTTCAACCCTAGGAGCATTGTTAAGAAAGCACACATGGACTACTTTCTTTAGTGGGAATGGAAGTCTCTGCTTTGATATATCTTTCAGGGCTTTCCTTCAACCCTAGGAACAATGTAAAGACAGCAAACATTGACTGTCTTCTTGGGAGGGAATAGCAGTCTCTGCTTTGGTACATTTTTTAGGGCTTTCCTTCAACCCTAGGAACAATGTTAAAACAACAAACATGGACTGCCTTCTATGGAGGGAATAGAAGTCTCTGCTTTGGTATATCTTTCAGGGCTTTCCTTCAACCCTATTAACAATGTTAAGACAGCAGACACGGACTGCCTTCTTTGGAGGGAATAGAAGTCCCTACTTTAGTACAACTTTCAGGGCTTTCTTTCAACCATAGGAACAATATTAAGACAGTAGACGTGGACTGCCTTCTTTGGAGGGAATAAAAGTCTCTGCTTTGGTATATCTTTCAGGGCTTTCCTTAGACCCTATGAAAAATGTTAATGCTGGTGACATGGACTGCCTTCTTAGTAGGGAATAGAAGTATCTGCTTTGGTACATCATTCAGGGCTTTCCTTCAACCCTAGGAACAATGTTAAGACAGCACATGTCGACTGCCATCTTTGGAGGGAATAGAAGTCGCTGCTTTGGTACATCTTTCAGGGCTTTCCTTTAACCCTAGGGACAATGTTAAGACAGCAGACACGGACTGCCTTCTTTGGAGGGAATAGAAGTCTCAGCTTTAGTACATATTTCAGGGCTTCCCTTTAACCCAAAAAACAATGTTGAGACAGCAGGCATACACTGCCTTTTTTGAAGGGAATAGAAGTCTCTGCTTTGGTACATCATTCAGGGCTTTCCTTCAACCCTAGGAACAATGTTGAGACAGCACATGTCGACTGCCTTCTTTGGAGGGAATAGAAGTGTCTGCTTTGGTACATCTTTCAAGGCTTTTCTTAAACCCTAGGAATAATGCTAAGACAGCGGACGTGGACTGCTTTCTTTGGAGGGAATAGAAGTCTTTGCTTTGGTCCATCTTTCATTGCTTTCCTTCAACCCTAGGAACAATTTTGAGACAGCACATATCGACTACCTTTTTTGGAGGGTATAGAAGTGTCTGCTTTGGTACATCTTTCAAGGCTTTCCTCTTAAACCTAAGAACAATGTTAAGAGAGCAGACGTGGACTGCCCTCTTTGGAAGAAATAGAAGTGTCTGCTTTGGTACATTTTTAAGGGCTTTCTTTCAACCCTGGGAACAAAGTTAAGATAATAGAAGTGGACTGCCTTCTATGAAAGGAATTAAATTCTCTGCTTTGGTACATCTTTCAGGGCTTTCCTTCAACCCTAGGAACAATGTTAAGACAGCAGACATGGACTGCCTTCTTTGAAGGGAATAGAAGTCTCTGCTTTGGTACATGGTTCAGGGATTTTCTTCAACCAGAGGGACAATGTTATGACAACACACGTCGACTGCCTTCTTTGGAAGGAATAGAAGTGTCCGCTTTGGTACATCTTTCGGGGCTTTCCTTAAACCCTAGGAACAATGTAAAACAGCACACGTCGGCTGCCTTCTTTGGAGGGAATAGAAGTCTGTACTTTGGTACATCTTTCAGGGCTTTCCTTCAACACTAGGAACAATGTTAAGACAGCAGGCATAGAATACCTTCTTCGGAGGGAATATAAGTCTCTGCTTTGGTACATCTTTCAGGGCTTCCATTTAACCCTAGGAACAATGTTACTACAGCTGACATGAACTCCATTCTTTGGAGGGAATAGAAGTCTTGGGTTGGTACATCTTTCAGGGCTATCCTTCAAATCTAGGAACAATGTTAAGACAGCATACGTTGACTGCCTTCTTTGGAGGGAATAGAATACTTTGCTTTGGTACATCGTTCAGGGCTTTCTTTAGACCCTAGGAACAATGTTAAGAAAGCAGACATGGACTGCCTTCTTTGGAGGGAATAGAAGTGTCGGCTTTGGTACATGTGTCAGTGCTTTCCTTCAACCCTAGGAACAATATTAAGACAGAACACGTCGACTGCCTTCTTTGGAGGGAATAGAAGTGTCTGCTTCGGTACATCTTTCAAGGCTTTCCTTAAATCCTACGAACAATGTTAAGAAAGTATACTTGGACTGCCTTCTTTGGAGGGTATAGAAGTCTCTGCTTTGGTAAATCTTTCAGTGCTTTCCTTCAACCCAAGGAACAATGTTAAGACAGAAGACGTGGACTGCCTTCTTTAGAGGGAATAGAAGTGTCTGCTTTGGTTTATCGTTCATGGCTTTCCTTCAACCCTGGGAAGAATGTCAAGACAGCAGACATGGATTGGCCTTTTTGGTGGGAATAGAAGTCTCTGCTTTGGTACATCTTTCAGGGCTTTCCTTCAAATATAGGAACAATGTTAAGACAGCACACGTTGACTGCCTTATTTGGAGGGAATAGAAGTCTTTGCTTTGGTTTATCGTTCATGGCTTTCCTTCAACCCTGGGAAGAATGTCAAGACAGCAGACATGGATTGGCATTTTTGGTGGGAATAGAAGTCTCTGCTTTGGTACATCTTTCAGGGCTTCCCTTAAACCCTAGGAACAATATTAAGACAGCAGACGTGGACTGACTTCTTTGAAAGGAATAGAAGTCTCTGCTTTGGTACATGTTTCAGGGCTTTCCTTCAACCCTAGAAACAATGTTAAGACAGCACATGTCAACTGCCTTCTTTGGAGGGAATAAAAGTCTCTGCTTTGGTACATCTTTCAGGGCTTTCCTTAAACCATAGAAACAATGTTAAGACAGGAGACGTGGACTGCCTTCTTTGAAGGGAATAGAAGTCTCTACGTTGGTACATCTTCTTGGGCTTTCCTTCAACCCTAGGAATAATGTTAAGACAGCAGACGTGGACTGCCTTCTTTGGAGGGAGTAGAAGTCTCTGCTTTGGTACGTCTTTCAGGGCTTTCCTTCAACCCTAGGAACAATGTTAACACAGCAGACCTGGACTGCCTTCTTTGGAGGGAATAGAATTCTCTTCTTTGGTACATCTTCCAGGGCTTTCCTTCAACCCTAGGAAAAGTGTTAAGACAGCAGACGTGGACAGCCTTCTTTTGAGGGAATAGAAGCCTCTGCTTTGACACATCTTTCAGGGCTTTCCTTCAACCCCAGGAACAATGTTAAGACAGCGGACGTGGACTGTTTTCTTCGGAGGGAATAGAAATATCTGCTTTGGTACATCTTTCAGGGCTTTTCTTCAACCCTAGGAACAATGTCAAGAAGACAGCAGACGTCGACTGCCTTCTTTGGAGGGAATAGAATTATCTTCTTTTGGCACATCTTTCAGGGCTTTCATTTTTTCAAAAAGAAAATGATTTTTTTTTTATCTTCGAAAGATATCAATCTTTGTCTGGGAAGAAAAGATTCCCATTTCAATGGAAGATTTATTTCAGGCTTAATTGTTTCTTCTTGTCTATTCCAAGTTTGCAAAATTATCACTCATAAAGACCAACATACACACACATATATTTATGTATGAATACATACATACATACATACATACATACATACATACATAAATGTATATAAATATATTGCTACGCCTACAGAGTTGGGACTTGTTTAAGGACTCTAAGCGTGGACAATAGGTTATAATAAAAGGGAGGTTAATATCGCTATCTTACTATAAGACAATAATTACCGACAGAAATATAATTTTAAAAATAATTTTTTAACTAATAATGTACAAAGGAAACACAATGAATATGTTAATCTTAATAAATGAAGCCCTAAGGAGTCTGCCAATCCCATCCCCTAGAGAGATATAATTAATCACCATTTATCAAGCGATCACTTACGCAAATTACTAATGTAAGATAACGATACGATGGAGTCGTGTGTTTATAACTGTTAAGCAGTAACCAATAACATAAGCATAACTTAAACTTAAAACACTATCTCATTGAGACTAAAAATGTCACAGGGTGAGATTATTAAGTTTAAGAACAGATGGCACACGTGGTTGGGACGTAAGGATAGGACAAAATATGGGAGGGTTAGGTGGGTAGGATCTTTTTTCAAGAATAAAAGGAGAGTGGGATAGGATAAAGAAGACAGGAGGAAGGCTGGGTAAGGAGTGATAGTATATGAGGTTCGCATACAGACACCTTACTTTGATAAGAGTACGTTGTCACGTCCCCTGATGAGAATGTAAAAAAGACGTCTCACTCCCGTGAAGGAGGAAGAGCGAAGAACGTGTATTACTCGTTTGAAAAATCTGTGAAATTAAGTTGACCTTTTCAATGGCCGGGTAACCCTCATCTTGAAAGAACAAAGTTATGATGAAAAGAGTTACTCAAGACCCAACTTTTTCTTTTGTACTTCTACAGCTCTAGGAAGGGAAGAGAACTTTCTGCCTCTAACTTTGAATGAAAAATATTCAGGAATTTCTCTTTTACTTCGTTTTAAGATCAAGAAATTCTGATGAAAGAGGAAAGTTGAAGGTTTTGGTGAGTAATTGGACTTTTAATTTAAATTTAGGAATGGAAACTACACTCTCATATGATATATAATCATCTATGAATGGTTTTTATTTATATATACATTAGTAGAAATATAACGTACTTGCAAAACACACACACATGAATAATATACTTAAATTTTTTAAGGTCGATCATGAATTTCACAGACTAATGTCCTAGAAACTCACCATATATGCATATGATCAGTGACAAATCCCTCTCCCCCACAAGCTAGGACAAGGGAAGGCTAGGCAATGCCTGTTAAAGACTCAGTAGACAGACCAATGCCTGTTGGAAACTCAGTAGATAGATTAATGGCTGTTGAGGACTCAGCAAATAGACCTATATGCTCCTCAAAACCAACCACATCTCTTGCTCAAAAGGATGATTAGATTTCAGACACTAATAAAAACTCTTGAGGTTTAGAGGGCCTCGAACCCATGGCCAACATACTGTCTGGCAGGAACGTTTACAATAGGCTACTATAACCATAAATCCAATATAATATAAATCTTTAATGAACATAATTTGTACCACTAAATATAGTTAACATCATTGTTTTGGTAAGTACTTCAGAGACTTTTATCTCTCACAACGTGAACAGATTTATCACTTTTGGATCAAAAATTTTTTATTTTAATTATTAATATAATATATGTGTTTCTAGATATGTGATCAAATCAAAATTACATAAATTTGGCATATTTTGATTCAGTGAATTCTCCTGGTCCAATATTTGGCTAATTCACTGTAATTAATTATGTCAGTGCCTTAAGTATAAGTAAATATGCCTTAATATTTTAATGCATGAATCTATAAAGCGGTTTTATTTCATACAGATGTTTCATGGTTATTATTATTATTATTATTATTATTATTATTATTATTATTATTATTATTATTATTATTATTATTATTATTATTATTATTATTATTATTATTATTATTATTACCTATACTTCAAAATTTACATAAAATCAGCCTTATTATTATTATTATTATTATTATTATTATTATTATTATTATCATTATTATTATTATTATTATTATTATTATTATTATTATTATTATTATTATTATTATTATTATTATTACCTATACTTCAAAATTTACATAAAATCAGCCTTAAAGGACATTTCATCTTCCAAATATAATCTTGTATTTATCTGAAATCAGCTAAGTTCATTGAAACTCGTAATGAGAATACCCAGAGAGAGAATCCCTAATATATACAGATATATTTAATCACTTACGGCCACCAATTCTTTTAAAAAGGCCTATAGATTTCTCTCTACCTTAATTGGGATCCCATATCGAAATCTACTTCCCTTTTAGATTGGAAAACTTTTACAACTCATCACATGATATCGGTGTTTGGCCCTTCAATGCGAATCCATTTGAAGAGCATTACGCTTTAAATCTATATGTTTTTACTTGGTTTCACACATTATTGGAAAAACATGAAATTCTAACTTTCTGAATCATAGAAATATATTCAAAAGATTTTGACAAGAAAGCAGGAGCGAGTCAATGCAAGTTTCCAGTTTCATACCAATCAAAATCCTTGTCAGTTCTCGAGGCTAAAACAACAAATACATTTACCAAAATTGGAAAGAAAAAATCTCATCGCCATCCATTTTTGCCGGGAAATATTTTGGACACCAAAATGGCCCATTCGGTTTTGCTTGCGGACGTCTACTGCCGTTTTTGGAGGGAATAGAAGTCTCTGCTTTGGCACATCTTTCAGGGATTTCCTTCAACCCTGGGAACAATGTTAAGAAGACAGCTGACGTTAAGTGGACATAAAATTAACCTTCTTTTGTATGACTTTGGGTAAGGAACATAAAAAGAACACTGGAATATTTCACTTATGTTGTTGTCTTGGTAAAGAATTTTGTATGTTTTACTTAACTCTTTCTGTCTATATTCATAGACTTCTATTATATTTTTTACGTGTAGTATGTATATACATAAAGAATTGTTTGGTAAGTTCAGTGTTGTCAGGTGTATGTGGACAGAGGAGAATGTGCCAAAAAACAGGCCAGACTCTGTAGGGAAAAAACAAAATAAGTCGTAACCAGCGATAGGGTTCCAATGTAGCTCTCTCTGACATGTCAAAGGACCCATTAACTCGCCAGAGGTGGAGCCTTGGTGAACTTACTATCTACTAAAGCATATTAGTTTCGAAAGCAAGTAAGCTCCTGCTTATTGAACACTGTGTGTATGCGAAAGAGAGAGAGAGAGAGAGAGAGAGAGAGAGAGAGAGAGAGAGAGAGAGAGAGAGAGAGAGAGAGAGAGAGAGAGAGAGAGAGAAACTTAATCATGAATTAGTAATTATCTCTGCGTTGCATAGTCTGCAGAATTTGTTACATTTGTACCGTAACTATCAAAATTTTATCTTAAAACTGATATACACTGTACATTAGTTTTGCCTCCATGCATTTTCATTGTACGTTTATGTCTGGAGGGCAGATAGACATACACACATACATACATACATACATACAGACAGACGGATGAACAGATAGAAAAAGACATATATAATGAGTCACATTTAAATGTGACTGAATGCTAATGACAAGATTTGAAATGAAGGCATATACTTCTACTGTGTATTAGCAAGAGAGAGAGAGAGAGAGAGAGAGAGAGAGAGAGAGAGAGAGAGAGAGGAGAGAGAGAGAGAGAGAGAGACACCTTCGATTTTGCTGAGTAATAAATAATCAGTTAGAGATGAGGTATTTCAATCCAAATGAATATAAAGGCAAAGATAAATGACCCAATATATTTGAATAACAATGAATACCATTCATCTCACTAGATTCCTCAAGCTGTAAATCATTCGTTTCTTTTCTATTTGAAAAAGTCAAGAGAAAAGTGAAGAGAAATACCAACAGAAAATTCCCCTAATGATCTCTCCATTTTCTTCTATTGTTTTTTATTCATTCTACTCACTTGTTCCGAGATCATTAAAAGACAATGATAGAAATAGCGACTCTTAAAACTTTCTCTATTAACAAGAATGAAATCTGAATCACTTAAAAACAAGCTCAAAGAATAAAAGTAGTTTTTCCACCAAGAGATTTCTTTTCATTAAATTGTCATTCGAGGGAGAAAAACAAAAAACTTCAACCCCAAAAAGAGAAAAATTCTGGAGAATAAGAAGACTTGGAAAAGGGTGACTAACAATGAAATTTATAGAGATGAAAATAAAAAAAAAAAAGACCAGAAAAGCTGACTCTGGTGATCTTTTATTTATTTGTTCATCATGTATGAGAGAGAGAGAGAGAGAGAGAGAGAGAGAGAGAGAGAGAGAGAGAGAGAGAGAGAGAGAGAGAGAGAGAGAGAGAGAGAGAGAGAGAGAGAGAGAGAGAGAGGGTTACAAGGAGTTACAATGATTTTGGATATCTCAAAGACGTTTCAGTACATCTATGGAGACTCCATTTGCTCTTTGGTAGAGTGATTTAGTTTAAACATTTAGATAGTTAATATGATCTTGTGTAACTTACTCTTGAACTTGTTTACCGTATTACTGTTTACTACATCAGCTGATAGTCTATTCTAAGTATTTGCTGTTTTGTATGTAAAGAAATTGCCACCACAATGAGTGGGTTGTATCTTTTCAATTCCATGTAGCATCCGTTACCTCTGGACTGATTTGTGCTAAGTGTGAAAAGATTGTTGTAATCTACATATGTTATTCTTTTAAGAATTTTTAATGCCTCTATTAACTGTTCCCTTAGTCGTCGAGTTTGTAGATCAAATAGTTTCAAACGTTCCTAGGTGGCCCTAGTTATTCTTGCTTCCCCTCTATCGATATCCTTCTGAATACCTGGAGCCCAGAATTGGATAATTTTGGACTCGAAAAGCACAACAGCCAATTCGTTGCTTTATCTAGGAAATGTTTCCCCAAGGTTGAAAATTCTCAGAATTCCACACTCTCTAATTTGAGAGGAAGGAAGGAAATGTATTGTGACAGAAAATGTATTAATTTTGGAACTCAGCCTCAAATGGAGAAGTAATTTCAAATGAATTATATAAATTATTATTGTTTTCCTTGATTTTATAAAAAGTTTTATATTTATTTCTCGTGGCCAGAATTCAGTTCCAGATTTTTTTAACCTCTGCTAAGGAGGTTATTTAACTGAGTCTGTTTATTTATTTTTCTGTCTGTGCCTACGGACAGGATTAAGTCAAAACTACTCGACGGATTTTGACGAGATTTTCACCGCAGATAGATCTTAGGTCACGATGACCCCATTAAATTTTGGAGATGATCCAAAACTGGTTTCCAATTTTTCGACAATATAAGGATATCGTCAAACCAAATTACCGGATTTTGACGAAATTTTCAGCAAGAATAGATGTTAAGCCAATGGGTTTCTGTATATTTTCCATTTCAAAATTCTATTCTAAAATTAATACTCTCTCTCTCTCTCTCTCTCTCTCTCTCTCTCTCTCTCTCTCTCTCTCTCTCTCTCTCTCTCTCTCTCTCTCTCTCTCTCTCTCTCAGTTTTGTATCTGTGTGCCAGTGAGTGATTACACTTTTGCGACCCTATAAATATCATGATTTAACGCGGATAACAAAAGGCTATCGAGTGCAATATAGCTACAAGTTTTCGTGAATAGTCAGTGATTAGTTTGAGGTCGGAGAAGTGGGATAAAACGTCGGCATAGAATAGTTATCTTGTGAATTACTAAAAATCTAATCAAGATGGCTATGTACAACACGGGCAAGGCTTGGAGAGACATCGCTGGACTCAGCAAAAATAAATTCCATGAGTTGGCGAAACAGGAGCTCGACCGTCTGATAACAGAGGTCACTAGTAACGTCAACCAATGTGACGGAAAAATATTCGCAGACATATTGAAACAATATGATCCAATAAACTGGAGCAAATCTGCGGAAAACATCAGCAAAATAATAGAAGAAATTCCAAAGAAAATCCAAGTGTTAAAGAGACTTATAAAGAAAGTCTACATCAATCAACACATTCCATCAAAGAACAATAAGAAGTCCAATATGGTGAATATGCTGATTGATGCAATGGGGAAAAGAATGCCAAAATGGTGTAATACATGTAAGATATGGTATTCCATTAATAATCCTCAACAATTGATTAGAAAATGTGATGCCTGTCATGTCCCAACACATCCCACATGTGCTGAAATACAGCAAAAAATAAAAAATAAAGACACAAAGGTATTCTGCTCAACATGCTTAGTCTGGATAGAAAATATAATTAAGTCGAGACTAAATCTGCAAATAGTTGAAGATAAAGAAGAGGAAGAAGAAGAAACAGAAGAAGAAGAAGAAGAAAAAGAAGAAGAAGAGAACAATGAACAGGATATGTGTAAGGATGCAGAAGAAATCATTGATATAACCTATGATGCCATCCAACAACATACTTATGAAGAAATAAATTACCAGATGGAAACAAATAATAGACCCAAGAGACTCTACCCGGACCTACATAATTTTAGGGAAGAGCAAGAACAAGAAAAAATAGAAAAGAAGGATATAGTCTGCAATATGCTGAAAAGAGGGAATTGCAGATTTGGCGAAAGATGCTACTACAAGCATCCAAAGATATGCCATAATTATGAAATATATGGTAAATATGCGTATTTAGACGGATATGGAGACGAATGCAGAGATCTCCATCCAAAAATATGCAAAAACCTAAAAGAAGGAAAAGGATGCATTTACAACAAAAAATGTCGATATATGCATCCTGCAACCATGAATGAAAGTAAGAAAACTCAGCAAACTGAAAAGAAAAATGAAAGCAAAAAAGAAACAAAAAAAGAAACAAAAAAGCAGGCCGTGTATATACCGCGCTTTGAACCAAGAGCCCCAAGATATGAGGCCTTTCAACCCAAACCTGCACATTTAGAGCCCAACTACAAAGAATGCATCTATAATGCCAGGGGTTGGTGCAGATATGGGGACAGTTGCAGGTATACACACACAAATAAATATGAAGGCGAAAGAGCAAATATAATAGAAAAGTTGGATTTTTTAATGGCAGAATTCCGGGAAATGAAGAAAAGAACATCATATCAGAACAGGAAGGAAGCATGGGAGAATCCATATTATTACCAATATTAAATAATGGGGATGAAACACAAACCATAATAGTAATGAATGCACAGGGTTTAGTCACGAGTAACTCTAAAAGGAAAATAGAGTTCTTAGAAGAACTAACCCAAATTGAAAAAATAGATATATTAAATATAAGTGAAACATGGTATTCCCAAGAGACTGGCAGTGATGACCAGATAAAGGGTTTCCAAACTTATAGATCAGACAGAAAAAATAGGAATCAAGGGGGAACCGCAATATATGGAAGAGACATAAATCAAGGAAAAGTATGTGAAAAATACAGCAACACAGAATGTGAATTGATTGCGGTAGAATTTGAATTTGAAAAACTAATGAATATTGTAGTTTACAGACCCCCAAACACTAAGGAGTTTGACATAATAATAGAAAAAATAGATGATATATGTAGAAACCATAAAGACTGGAATATACTCCTATCCGGAGATTTTAACTTTCCTTTCGTGGATTGGAAAGAACGGATAGAAGAAAGTGGTTGTATGTATACATATAAAAAAGATAGTAATAGTAGCGCAGAAGATAAGAGGCAATTTGAAAAGCTTCAAGATATGCTATTAGAACATAATATGCAACAAATAAACCACATTCCAACAAGAAAGGAAAATGTCCTAGATCTAGTATTTGTGAATGAGGTGAATTATGTTAAAGAAATAATAGTGTATAACACGGGAATTTCAGACCACAATGTCATAGAATTGATAGTTCATTCCAAAGCAAGTGATCACAGAATTAATAAAAGCACAAAACTTTGGGAAGGATATGGAAAATATAACTTTTACAGTAAGAATATAAAATGGTCAGAAATAAATGAAGAACTGAATAAAGAATGGAAAAATGTATTTATAAGTGATAATATACAGGTAAATACGGATATACTGTACAAAATACTGGAGAAAATTGTTGAAAAATATGTACCGAAAAAAAACAATAAACAAAAGACGTACATACCAAGAGACAGAAGGATCTTATTTCAGAAAATTAAAAAGTGGAAGAAAAATCTTGCAAAAGAAAAAAATGCAGAACAAAAGATTATACAGTCGAAAGAAAATGAAAAAAGGGACTTAGAAGAAAGGACACTTCAAAATATAAAAAGAAACCCCAAAGTACTTTACTCCTATGCAAAAAAGATGAATAAAAGGAGAATAGAAATAGGCCCTCTAAGAATTGAAGGACGGCTAACGAATGAAAAAAAGGAAATATGCAACATATTAGCAGAAAAATATAAGAGTGAGTTCACGCCAAGAATTGCGAATGAGAATAATGAAACAGAAATGAGAGAAGAAAATGTTGAATATCTAACGGATATAGATATTAATGAAGCAGATATTGTCACGGCTATAAACGAAATTAAAAATGGATCGGCAGCCGGACCAGATGGAGTTCCAGCGATTTTGTTAAAAAAAACTGCAAACACTATCGTGAAGCCACTTGCAATACTGCTAAGACAGAGTATAGATATGAGCGAAATATATGTTAAACATAAATTAGCTTATATAACCCCTATCTTCAAAAGTGGATCAAGACTAGAGGCAAGCAATTATAGACCTGTTAGTCTAACATCACATATTATGAAAGTGTATGAGAGGGTAATAAAAAAGAAAATAATGAACCATTTGGTCAAAAATAATTTGTTTAATATGGGTCAACATGGTTTCGTACCTGGAAAAAGTACACAGACCCAACTGATAGCTCACTATGAAAACATATACAATAATATGATAAATGAAAAAGACACAGATGTGATCTATCTAGATTTTGCAAAAGCCTTTGACAAGGTAGACCATAACATATTGGAGAAAAAAATGAGAAAGCATAATATTGTGGGAAAGATAGGAAAATGGGTAAAAGAATTCCTGCAAAACAGAAAACAGATAGTGGTTGCAAATGACGAGAAATCAGATGAAGCCCAGGTAATATCTGGTGTGCCCCAAGGTACGGTATTAGCTGCACTGCTATTTGTTATTATGATCTCAGACATAGACTGTGATGTTGAAAACTCCGTAGTGAGAAGTTTCGCCGATGACACAAGAATAAGTAGAGAAATTACTTGTGATGAAGATAGGAACTCACTACAAAGAGATCTAAACAAAATATATGAATGGGCGGAGATAAATAGGATGGTATTTAACTCCGATAAATTCGAATCAATAAATTATGGAAACAGAGAAGGAATGGTGTATGCATACAAGGGACCTAATAATGAGACAATCACAAACAAGGAAGCAATTAAAGACCTTGGTGTAATTTTAAATAGGAATATGTTATGCAACGACCAAATAGCAACACTGTTGGCTAAATGTAAAGCAAAAATGGGAATGTTATTCAGACACTTTAAAACAAGAAAAGCTGAACACATGATTATGCTTTACAAAACTTATGTGCGTAGTACACTCGAGTACTGCAATGTGATATGGTACCCACACTACCAAAAGGATATTGCGCAAATAGAGAGTGTACAAAGGTCCTATACTGCTAGAATAGAAGAAGTTAAGGACCTTGACTACTGGGAAAGACTGCAATTTTTAAAACTATACAGTCTAGAAAGGAGAAGAGAACGCTACATGATAATACAAGCATGGAAGCAAATAGAAGGAATTGCTGAAAACATCATGGAGCTTAAAGTATCAGAAAGAGCAAGCCGAGGTAGATTAATAGTGCCAAAAAGCATTCCAGGTAAACTGAGAAAGGCGCACAGGACATTAATCCACTACGCACCAGCATCGATAATGCAGCGACTATTTAATGTGCTGCCAGCTCATCTAAGAAACATATCAGGAGTGAGCGTAGATGCGTTTAAAAATCAGCTCGATAAATACCTAAGATGCATCCCAGACCATCCAAGACTGGAAGATGCAAAATACACCGGAAGATGTATTAGCAACTCTCTGGTGGATATACGAGGTGCCTCACACTGAGGGACCTGGGGGAACCCAAACAAAAAATAAGGCAATAAGGCAATAAGGCTCTCTCTCTCTCTCTCTCTCTCTCTCTCTCTCTCTCTCTCTCTCTCTCTCTCTCTCTCTAGTTCATGATGCACAACTTTTCTTAAGTAAGAATATCTCTTATATCTTTCGTACAAGATTTTGCCTTATGAAATATATCTTCTTAGTATCTATCTTATCCTTTAGACAAAACCTTTCCTGATCACGTCAATGAAATCTGACAAATCTATTTACTATGAAGTCTTAATTGTCCAATAACACCCAGCTCTTTTTATCCAAGAATCTAATCGGCTCTTACTAGCAGGTACCACAAAATTTGATTCCTTTGCAAAAAAAAAAAAAAATCTTCCCTAAACAATTTCTCACTTTTTCCTCAACAATGTCCATCTCGTAATTGACTAATTGCCTACTTATTATGTACTAGATACTGCAAAGATTTTTTATTCTCTATACTTTATTATTAAACATTTTGACATCTCAAATGAATAGAGCAAATTAAACTATCACTGATCCTCTACTCTGATTGTTGGGTCTTAAAAATTTATTATAAAAACTTTATGCATTCTAATATTCATTTTCGAGGCCCTTATCACATGCAATTGTTCAAGGTTTTCCTCTTCATAGCGAGTCCTTTTTTAAAAACCTTCTTTCTTTCTCTAATACCATTCTTTTTAAAAGAATCTTTATATCAGTCTATTCATTTTTATTTTTTCACTCTTTTAAAGTCAAATTACTTATTTCCAAAAGACAATTTCAGGGTCTTCAAAATAAATCTATTTCATACTCCTTTTTAAAACCTTCATCACATTTTTTATCGAATAAATTTTATATATATTATATATATTTTTTTTTAAACTTATCTTATTGTTTTTTCTTTTCAATATGCTCCCTGTCTAAGACCATTTCCTTATCAATTTCTTTTGATTTCAGCATTTTTCTTCTCAAATTTCTATCTAACACCATTTCTAACCCATCGTCCCTAATATCTGTGTAATTCTCTCTGAGCCCTTTTCTTTAAATCTCCTACATTTTTAAGATCTTTTATTTCCTATTACTTTTAAAACGCTTTTCGAAAAGTCTTTCTTCCATGCTAAATTATCCTCAAGACTCTTCCCTTTTGAATGCCCTTTTCCCAAAGACTTTTCCTTTTTAAGGCTCTTAAAAAAATCTTTTTCCCTATGACCTTTCTATTATGAAACCCATTTTTATTAAAAGATTAATTCCTTTAATTCATCCTTTTCTTTAAGACACATTCATTTGACCATCTTTCACTCAAAGACCATTTACCTTTAAACTTCTTACTTTCAAATATCCCCTTATTTAGATAATTGTTTTCATGTAAGACTTTTTAATCCAACTACTTATCAAAGATTCATTACTTTTATTCTTACTTCTGTTAAAGATCTTCAACTTCAAATTTTGATTCAGTACTAAGACCCTTCAAACATTCATTCTCTTCATGGTTTTCATTTTAACCTTACTGCTCTTAAAGACTACGTCCCTCGAACAGGAGATCATTTAAACTATATTTCTTCTGAAGATCAATTACTTTTGACCTTCCATCTCTCAAAGTTTTTTTTTTTTTTTTTTTTTTTTTTTTTTTTTTGCTATTAGTCTTACCATCTAAACAAAATATTTTTCAAAAGCGTATTCTTAATAGTTCTATATCTCCAAAAGATCCTCATCTTTAAATCTTATATAATCTCTGGGACACTCTTAACTATGTTTCTCTTAAAGACCACCCATATTCAAATCCTATCATATATCTAAGGCACTTTGAACCATCTTTTTCTCAAGGAACCTCATATGCATATGGGCTGGAAAATGATACATACAATTTAACCACGTAAGAGGCAATCTACTTTACTCTCTGTGAGGCATTGTTAGACCTCTTTACCTCCTGTGAGGTAATGCAATTGCCTTTCCTCGAAAGGCAGCGGAGCGCAGTACATTACACATGATGGACATTTAATTTACGTGTTGCCTATCTTAGAACAAAGTGACAGTTGCCTATTACTCTTAAATCAAGGCAATTACTACTGATTAGGAAACTATGTAGATGCTCTCTCTCTCTCTCTCTCTCTCTCTCTCTCTCTCTCTCTCTCTCTCTCTCTGTTTCGGTTTTTGCAATATCCCTCATAAAGTTAAGTTGTTAATGAAAATCGTCAGATAATTAAAATTTTCATCGAAAAATCTGGATGCGATTTGCTCCTTTGCAAATCAGCGCTGAATTAAAGGTTCTTTGCCAATGGGAATAAATGAGTTGGAGATAGAAAAAGAGCACCATGGATACGAGTGTGGAAGAAATGTCTGCTGGGCCGTCAAAACCTACGGATCGACTTTCGTCTTAACAGATCGAGAGGATACGTTCTTTCTCCGATTAAGGGGTCTAGACTGTACATAAGTCTAGAAAAAGAGCCCAATGGATACGAGTGTGGGGGAAATGTCTGCTGGGCCGTCAAAACCTACGGATCGACTTTCGTCTTAACAGATCGAGAGGATACGTTCTTTCTCCGATTAAGGGGTCTAGACTATACATAAGTCTAGAAAAAGAGCCCAATGGATACGAGTGTGGGGGAAATGTCTGCTGGGCCGTCAAAACCTACGGATCGACTTTCGTCTTAACAGATCGAGAGGATACGTTCTTTCTCCGATTAAGGGGTCTAGACTATACATAAGTCTAGAAAAAGAGCCCAATGGATACGAGTGTGGGGGAAATGTCTGCTGGGCCGTCAAAACCTACGGATCGACTTTCGTCTTAACAGATCGAGAGGATACGTTCTTTCTCCGATTAAGGGGTCTAGACTGTACATAAGTCTAGAAAAAGAGCCCAATGGATACGAGTGTGGGGGAAATGTCTGCTGGGCCGTCAAAACCTACGGATCGACTTTCGTCTTAACAGATCGAGAGGATACGTTCTTTCTCCGATTAAGGGGTCTAGACTATACATAAGTCTAGAAAAAGAGCCCAATGGATACGAGTGTGGGGGAAATGTCTGCTGGGCCGTCAAAACCTACGGATCGACTTTCGTCTTAACAGATCGAGAGGATACGTTCTTTCTCCGATTAAGGGGTCTAGACTATACATAAGTCTAGAAAAAGAGCCCAATGGATACGAGTGTGGGGGAAATGTCTGCTGGGCCGTCAAAACCTACGGATCGACTTTCGTCTTAACAGATCGAGAGGATACGTTCTTTCTCCGATTAAGGGGTCTAGACTATACATAAGTCTAGAAAAAGAGCCCAATGGATACGAGTGTGGGGGAAATGTCTGCTGGGCCGTCAAAACCTACGGATCGACTTTCGTCTTAACAGATCGAGAGGATACGTTCTTTCTCCGATTAAGGGGTCTAGACTATACATAAGTCTAGAAAAAGAGCCCAATGGATACGAGTGTGGGGGAAATGTCTGCTGGGCCGTCAAAACCTACGGATCGACTTTCGTCTTAACAGATCGAGAGGATACGTTCTTTCTCCGATTAAGGGGTCTAGACTGTACATAAGTCTAGAAAAAGAGCCCAATGGATACGAGTGTGGGGGAAATGTCTGCTGGGCCGTCAAAACCTACGGATCGACTTTCGTCTTAACAGATCGAGAGGATACGTTCTTTCTCCGATTAAGGGGTCTAGACTATACATAAGTCTAGAAAAAGAGCCCAATGGATACGAGTGTGGGGGAAATGTCTGCTGGGCCGTCAAAACCTACGGATCGACTTTCGTCTTAACAGATCGAGAGGATACGTTCTTTCTCCGATTAAGGGGTCTAGACTATACATAAGTCTAGAAAAAGAGCCCAATGGATACGAGTGTGGGGGAAATGTCTGCTGGGCCGTCAAAACCTACGGATCGACTTTCGTCTTAACAGATCGAGAGGATACGTTCTTTCTCCGATTAAGGGGTCTAGACTATACATAAGTCTAGAAAAAGAGCCCAATGGATACGAGTGTGGGGGAAATGTCTGCTGGGGCGTCAAAACCTACGGATCGACTTTCGTCTTAACAGATCGAGAGGATACGTTCTTTCTCCGATTAAGGGGTCTAGACTATACATAAGTCTAGAAAAAGAGCCCAATGGATACGAGTGTGGGGGAAATGTCTGCTGGGCCGTCAAAACCTACAGATCGACTTTCGTCTTAACAGATCGAGAGGATACGTTCTTTCTCCGATTAAGGGGTCTAGACTATACATAAGTCTAGAAAAAGAGCCCAATGGATACGAGTGTGGGGGAAATGTCTGCTGGGCCGTCAAAACCTACGGATCGACTTTCGTCTTAACAGATCGAGAGGATACGTTCTTTCTCCGATTAAGGGGTCTAGACTGTACATAAGTCTAGAAAAAGAGCCCAATGGATACGAGTGTGGGGGAAATGTCTGCTGGGCCGTCAAAACCTACGGATCGACTTTCGTCTTAACAGATCGAGAGGATACGTTCTTTCTCCGATTAAGGGGTCTAGACTATACATAAGTCTAGAAAAAGAGCCCAATGGATACGAGTGTGGGGGAAATGTCTGCTGGGCCGTCAAAACCTACGGATTGACTTTCGTCTTAACAGATCGAGAGGATACGTTCTTTCTCCGATTAAGGGGTCTAGACTATACATAAGTCTAGAAAAAGAGCCCAATGGATACGAGTGTGGGGGAAATGTCTGCTGGGGCGTCAAAACCTACGGATCGACTTTCGTCTTAACAGATCGAGAGGATACGTTCTTTCTCCGATTAAGGGGTCTAGACTATACATAAGTCTAGAAAAAGAGCCCAATGGATACGAGTGTGGGGGAAATGTCTGCTGGGCCGTCAAAACCTACAGATCGACTTTCGTCTTAACAGATCGAGAGGATACGTTCTTTCTCCGATTAAGGGGTCTAGACTATACATAAGTCTAGAAAAAGAGCCCAATGGATACGAGTGTGGGGGAAATGTCTGCTGGGCCGTCAAAACCTACGGATCGACTTTCGTCTTAACAGATCGAGAGGATACGTTCTTTCTCTGATTAAGGGGTCTAGACTGTACATAAGTCTAGAAAAAGAGCCCAATGGATACGAGTGTGGGGGAAATGTCTGCTGGGCCGTCAAAACCTACGGATCGACTTTCGTCTTAACAGATCGAGAGGATACGTTCTTTCTCCGATTAAGGGGTCTAGACTATACATAAGTCTAGAAAAAGAGCCCAATGGATACGAGTGTGGGGGAAATGTCTGCTGGGCCGTCAAAACCTACGGATCGACTTTCGTCTTAACAGATCGAGAGGATACGTTCTTTCTCCGATTAAGGGGTCTAGACTATACATAAGTCTAGAAAAAGAGCCCAATGGATACGAGTGTGGGGGAAATGTCTGCTGGGCCGTCAAAACCTACGGATCGACTTTCGTCTTAACAGATCGAGAGGATACGTTCTTTCTCCGATTAAGGGGTCTAGACTATACATAAGTCTAGAAAAAGAGCCCAATGGATACGAGTGTGGGGGAAATGTCTGCTGGGCCGTCAAAACCTACGGATCGACTTTCGTCTTAACAGATCGAGAGGATACGTTCTTTCTCCGATTAAGCGGTCTAGACTATACATAAGTCTAGAAAAAGAGCCCAATGGATACGAGTGTGGGGGAAATGTCTGCTGGGCCGTCAAAACCTACGGATCGACTTTCGTCTTAACAGATCGAGAGGATACGTTCTTTCTCCGATTAAGGGGTCTAGACTGTACATAAGTCTAGAAAAAGAGCCCAATGGATACGAGTGTGGGGGAAATGTCTGCTGGGCCGTCAAAACCTACGGATCGACTTTCGTCTTAACAGATCGAGAGGATACGTTCTTTCTCCGATTAAGGGGTCTAGACTATACATAAGTCTAGAAAAAGAGCCCAATGGATACAAGTGTGGGGGAAATGTCTGCTGGGCCGTCAAAACCTACGGATCGACTTTCGTCTTACCAGATCGAGAGGATACGTTCTTTCTCCGATTAAGGGGTCTAGACTATACATAAGTCTAGAAAAAGAGCCCAATGGATACGAGTGTGGGGGAAATGTCTGCTGGGCCGTCAAAACCTACGGATCGACTTTCGTCTTAACAGATCGAGAGGATACGTTCTGTCTCCGATTAAGGGGTCTAGACTATACATAAGTCTAGAAAAAGAGCCCAATGGATACGAGTGTGGGGGAAATGTCTGCTGGGCCGTCAAAACCTACGGATCGACTTTCGTCTTAACAGATCGAGAGGATACGTTCTTTCTCCGATTAAGGGGTCTAGACTACACATAAGTCTAGAAAAAGAGCCCAATGGATACGAGTGTGGGGGAAATGTCTGCTGGGCCGTCAAAACCTACGGATCGACTTTCGTCTTAACAGATCGAGAGGATACGTTCTTTCTCCGATTAAGGGGTCTAGACTACACATAAGTCTAGAAAAAGAGCCCAATGGATACGAGTGTGGGGGAAATGTCTGCTGGGCCGTCAAAACCTACGGATCGACTTTCGTCTTAACAGATCGAGAGGATACGTTCTTTCTCCGATTAAGGGGTCTAGACTGTACATAAGTCTAGAAAAAGAGCCCAATGGATACGAGTGTGGGGGAAATGTCTGCTGGGCCGTTAAAACCTACGGATCGACTTTCGTCTTAACAGATCGAGAGGATACGTTCTTTCTCTGATTAAGGGGTCTAGACTGTACATAATTCTAGAAAAAGAGCCCAATGGATACGAGTGTGGGGGAAATGTCTGCTGGGCCGTCAAAACCTACGGATCGACTTTCGTCTTAACAGATCGAGAGGATACGTTCTTTCTCCGACTAAGGGGTCTAGACTATACATAAGTCTAGAAAAAGAGCCCAATGGATACGAGTGTGGGGGAAATGTCTGCTGGGCCGTCAAAACCTACGGATCGACTTTCGTCTTAACAGATCGAGAGGATACGTTCTTTCTCCGATTAAGGGGTCTAGACTGTACATAAGTCCCCACACAACTTATGTGGTTCGTCTATAAACTCCGAGTCAACTGGATATCGATAACTCAGGGAGTGTTTTGCATTTAGATAACCTTGGCCAGGAGTATCCAAGGGTCGGTCGGTCCTGGAAAATGTAGTGAACACTGGGTAGATTTTGCCAAGAGGGGAGTGGACTTGAGATATACACACGTGATTAAATAGATAAAGGGTGTGGAAATGCAGGTGTTAAAGGTTAATCTGTTTACAAATGAAGAAGGTAATGTGATGGGCATAGGTCAGGCCAATAGAAATTACAAAGGATAATCTAGGTCAAAGAGTTTACCTCTTAGCTGGATGAGTTTCGCATCTGGAAGAGGGTAGATTTTTTATTAAGTGTCAGCGGGAAGGATGGATATGCATAACACTGGACATCTGGTTTTGGAGGAACACTTGTCAAAGGTTTAAACATATATCAGCTGAACGATTTTTTGCGAATTCTCTATAGGCAGAACACCTGGACACACTAAGAAAAAATTATGCTAAGGTTGAGACAAACAGAAACTCAATCTAAGTAACACAGAGGATCCGGTTACTCTGATAATTACCAATACGGGAAAGGAAAAGAAATCCTTGACTAGAGAGGGAGAGAAAGATTAAAAGTTGCTGTTTCAGCAGATTGCAGGAAGGCAGAAGCTGACATACGTCAAAGACATAGGGTGGATATAGATTTAGGTTAGTCATAAAAAGTGTAAATATTTTAACCTTTATTAAGGCTAGGGTTTGAGTAAAATGCTTAAATTACTTATATTAAAAGTAGTCAGTTAGTTTTTAGCAAATAACACTTCATTTACTCGATGCACAAACGACCGAAGAAACAAAACCTATTATCATAATTCATCTTTTCGGTATTTTTCGATCGAGAGAGAGAGAGAGAGAGAGAGAGAGAGAGAGAGAGAGAGAGAGAGAGAGAGAGAGAGAGAGAGAGAGAGAGAGAGAGAGAGAAGGGAAAAATAATAATGAGAGAATCAGAGCAAACATTCTCCCTGATCCCCCCAACATTTAAAACACTGTCACCTTTCAAAGTCAAGCAAACGTTTTTTCTTCTCTTTCTTTGCTTCAAAAGAGAAAAAACGTTGAATTCTGAAAGGAGCGAGATGAGGAAGCTGTTTACCCAAGACCCTTTTCCCTCTCTGTTCTCTGTTCTCGACCGGTCCACTAATTGCTTTATCCGGATGAGATGCTCTTTTGCGTGGAGATGCCGTATCCGCTTCAATTCGACCAGTTTCAGGGGGAATTTATAGATATAAACTTTCATTGGGAATTTTCCTTAGATTGTATTTTATTATTACGACCCCTTTAACATATGATCCTTCCGTCTGTAAACAAATGCATAGAAGTTAAAATCTATTTGAACAATGTAGATGTAGTTGATTTAGAGGGCATTGCATTATCTTATCATCATTATAAATTGTTTTATACAGATTGTTTATTCTTTAAATATCATATCCCTTATTTCATGAGTTTAGTTACTTTATGTTTATATTCGATTACTCTAATTGCAGTATAAAAGTAGTATAAACAATGAGCCATGTATGTTAACTGATTATTGATTAGTTCCTTTCTTGATAATATATTAGTCTTGAGAATATTCCAGGTTCTCTTCATTTTTTAACCCAACTCTAAATATTATTTAATATTATATTTTAAATAGAATTGCTGAAGATCTGTAATTTATCAACCAAATTACAGATATTATTCTGATAAAGTCTTTGGAAAAAATTATTGCCGTAATAAGATATTACTTAGAAAAAATATCACTTATAAAATATCAAGATCTCATTAATTGATTGACTGCTCTTTTTTTTTTTTATAAAATATAAGTAACGCCATAACAGATTCTAACTCAATGAAATTATTCAGTAACACTACAGTTTCAGTTAACATCAGATTCTTTTTTTCTTTTTAACTCATTTTGATGTCTTCTTGATATGACTGATACGAAAAACATACTCGAATGCGCTAGTAATTAAAGATTAAGGAGATATTTGATATTGAATATTGTTATTCTAAGGACATCTTTAATCTGCCACTTCTGTGTTGCTCACTTTGTGATGTGTTTTTTTGTCAATGCATTGTGTGTAAGAATAGGTGATGGTCTTATTTTTCTGTTCGTTCAGAATTGAGGGTAAAAACCTGATTAGTTCTTTTGTTTCAATGATCTCCAATCAAGTACGGTTTTGAAATATAGGTGTTAGTCTCAGAATCCCCTTTAGTTGTATGACATGGCTCTTGTATTCCAGACGTGTGATATTTGCGAGTATTCGTATTTTGAGGTTATCGGATGATTTCTGGAGATTATAGTGGAGCTCCTGATCAAGCAAATAAGTTTCTTAGTGCATATTCACCCCTTACTAAAAGAGTAAAGTATTTTAAGCATTACTTTGCCTAAGACGGTATAATTACGTTGTTAGAGATTGTGGAGGAAGTTCCCGTCGTGGTTCTCATATCTTCCTCTTTGGAAATTAATTTTGTTTGCAAATTATTGATTGCACAAGGTAAGTCTGAAGCTTCAACATCTATTTATGGCAAGGGAGGAGACTGACCAAAATATATACCTTTTCCCTCTGGGAATTTTCCGTCGTCATGAGTGAAGTTAGGTGAGAGAGGGGGTTTTCAAGGGGTTCAAGGATCCCTCCCACGTAAGTTAGGAAGGAGAATCTGCCCCTAAGCTAGGTTAGATGCAGCCATATCTTCTGGACTCACCCAACTTTAAACTAAGTTTTATTTTACAATTCTGTTAATTTTACACATTCATCACCATATTCACTCCACGCAATTGACGTAAATTAACTTACGCGGAGCTAATCTGGCCTTAAGTGGGCTTTCGGTATAACAATGACACTGATATATAACAGAATTGTAAAATAAAACTTAGTTTAAAGTTGGGTGAGTCCAGAAGATATGGCTGCATCTGAAACAGGCAGAGAAATACTCAAAAATTCTGATTTGATATCGAATGCCCGACGTTGACTGATGGCAAGGATCGTAAAACAATGAACATCTCGTTTTTGATGACGACCGAATGTTTCATTTTCAATTCTGATGATAGATGGCAGCACCTGGATATCGATAAACGTCCACCAGATATTTTTCTCTCAAAATAGAGTATGAATTATAACTGCAAGAGGAGGCAAGCATCAGGAAATCAAAGATCACAAATAAATTTATTTTCCCCATTCTTTGATTATAATTAGGAATGCAAGCTTCACATATGTAACTATGAAGTTCTCTCTGATAACTGGAGATGAGTATTGACGAGTTCTGATCTACTAAAATCATATGACTTAGATAAAATAAAAGTAAAAAAAGATTTTGAATTTCTTAGGATCCAGATAAGAAAGGATCAGGACTCTCTCTCTCTCTCTCTCTCTCTCTCTCTCTCCTCTCTCTCTCTTCTCTCTCTCTCTCTCTCTCTCTCTCTCTCTCTCTCTCTCTCATACAGAACTTGGCCTGGTGAAATAGAATTGTTTTTTCCCTCATTCAATTAATGTTGGTGGAAAGGAAAATAAAAAGAATAATTACTAGATATGAGAAAAAAATAATCTAGATTAAGGATTAGATTTTCTCTCTCTCTCTCTCTCTCTCTCTCTCTCTCTCTCTCTCTCTCTCTCCTCTCTCTCTCTCTCTCTCTCTCTCTCTCGTATACATACAAGAGCATTTTTTTATAAATGAAAATATTATCAATGACGTTCTTTTCACCAATAGTCAAAGCTAGAAGGAAAAAGAAAGAAAACGATTATTCAAAATAAAAAGATTTCGATTTTTTCTAATAATTTCTATAAATGACGAGTGCAAAGCTATTGGAGAATAAATTCTAATAATGTGTTCAATAAGTTTCCATTAAAATCCCTTCTTGCAAGATTTAATAAATCAACTTAAAAAGACCGACAGATAGCCAGAAGACAGAGATAAACTCTGACCGAGAGACAAAAACCCAATATTAAAACCATATTGCAAAGGCATGCATTAAATTATTCACATAAATTAAAGAAAAGTAAAGAAAATCCTCAGACGGGAAAGACTTGAAATTTCAACTCGGGTTGAAATGACAACCGAGATAAGAAAG
>NC_090738.1:67175210-67177312 GCF_036898095.1 Palaemon carinicauda
ATAATAATAATAATAATAATAATAATAATAATAATAATAATAATAATAATAATAATAATAATAATAACTAGACTGCAACTGGCTAAAGCCAGTGGCGGAGGATTCCCCAGCAAAATAGGTGTGGAAAGGCTTTCGTCAATCAGTAAAAGATATTGTGTAATGGTTTATTGGCCTAATGACCCCTAGACTAAATTTTGAGTTATGTTACCAAACTATTCTAAAGCAATTTATCTGTATAATAGCAGGTATATGGAGGAAAACATAGGCAAAAATGACAAATATAAAGAAATTGACCTTTGAAATTGAAGACAATGGGCACTTACAAGGTCATGTGAAGGTCACGGGTTAAATATAACCCCATATTCTGAAAGAGCATGTGCGAATGGGAAGGGGGAGAAACAACAAAACCTCACTTTTACCCACGTCAAATTTTTTTCCATGAAATAGCCATATGACCTTGAAAATGAGGGTCAATGTCAAATTTGACATTTGATTTGGAGGTTTTATGCATATTTTTGGGGTAGTTTACTATAGAATGCTATGACCAAAAACCAGTATTTCATGGAGAAATTGCCAAAGTCACGATTTCTGCAATGTCAAAAATAGTTAAAAATCTATATCAAAAAAAGTAATTGGGCAGTCGCTACTAAAGTTCGTCTAACTTTAGATGAATATATAGGGCATCATATGCCACTAAGATCAGGGCTCTGGGCCTTCCAGTTTTGAGATCTCGGAAACAAACTGTTTTGAGCCGGTTTGGCCATTAACGACCTTGACCTTGACCTACCTTTAATTAAAGTAGGGTAATATCTGGGGGATTTACTTCTGTATCATTGTCCATAAGGCCCTTAGCCATACGGCTTATACTTTAGGCCTAATGGCAGTTTCAAATTTTACAAAATTTGCCTTTTAAATGCCCACTGTGACCTTGATAAGTAGGTCAAAGTCACTTAAACTGGGTCTATGGCATATTCTTACCCTAGGCTACCTATGATAATTATTTCAGATTTCTTGCGAAAAAAAAAAAAAACTCGCGGAAATAATAATAATAATAATAATAATAATAATAATAATAATAATAATAATAATAATAATAATAATAATAATAACAACAACAACAACAACAACAACAACAACAATAATAATAATAATAATAATAATAATAATAATGATAATAATAATAGTATTCCCCCTATGGGGAATCCTAATAATAATAATAATAATAATAATAATAATAATAATAATAATAATAATAATATCGATAAATTCATTTTGCATCTAGAAAACAACCCATAGGTTTGAGAGACAAAATTATATTACAGCCTAAAAAAAGGTCATTAGTCTTTTCATTCTTTTTAGTGTGCTAACAATGATAAAGAACAGTAGTAATGAAAGGGAACCCCAATATAAAAGTCCCAAACCTCTTTCCAATAAATATTTGAACATAGCAGTACATTGGCCTGAGCCTTACCACGGTTACGCTTAATAACAATCACCTATTAAGACAAACTGAATTATATATATATATATATATATATATATATATATATATATATATATATATATATATATAGATAGATATATATATATATATATATATATATATATATATATATATATATATATATATATATATTATGACATTGATTTTTTCCATAAAGGAGTTGGTGCAATCTTTAAATGGGTGAAGTAGTGGACAGTTCACCTTATCGCAACGGCGTTCAAACGTACTTATAAGCCAACGGATCTATCTTGTTTCACTGATCACCCATCCAAGTGCTAGCCAGACTCAGTTGCTTAGCTTCCAATAGAAGTATAGCGAACTAGCTTACAAAAGTAAATGAGTTTGAAGGAATTTAAAACTACTAGAATAATAAAATGATCCAATATGACTCTCTCTCTCTCTCTCTCTCTCTCTCTCTCTCTCTCTCTCTCTCTCTCTCTCTCTCTCTCTCTCTCTCTCTCTCCACCACATGCTGATTAAATTAAAACAAGGACCTAATTTCCTTGATGCAATTGGAAGTTTCAAGAAAACTTTAATCAAGTAAAAGCAAATAAGGTGACGGGGATAATCCTAGAGGAAACTAAGTAACGTGAGTTGA
>NC_090738.1:67177812-67180312 GCF_036898095.1 Palaemon carinicauda
GTCGGGTTGGAGGAAGTGAAAATGTGAAACGTTGTACTTATGGAGTTGGGTCGCTGGTCCTATATATTGTTCTATGGATATGCATCGATCATTCATTTTTAGACCAGAACACTTAAAATTATGCTACAATTCTCTGATATGTAAGTTTTACATACATAATTACACAATTACACACACCCATAAACACACAGATAAAAAGGTAAATATCAACCAAAAAAGACATTAATCATCGAATTCAACATTGGGAAAATACTGGATTTTTCCTGATGGTAAATTATTCTGTGGACAAGAGCTCGAGCCAATGCGTTTGAAGCGAAAAAGTGCACGCAAAAGACTGTTGATGGTTTATTATTATTATTATTATTATTATTATTATTATTATTATTATTATTATTATTATTATTATTATTATTATTATTATTATTATTATTATTATTATTATTATTATTATTATGAGCTATAACGTTAGTAGCTCATTAGGGGAACTTCAAGTCAGGAGAGAGTGTGCCATCAAAAAGTTAGTCAGTTGGTTTGTGTGTTTGTTAATCTAGTTACGTAACCCCCCCCCCTCTCTCTCTCTCTCTCTCTCTCTCTCTCTCTCTCTCTCTCTACCTCATTTTGATTTAGCACTCCTTTATACTGGAAAGAAATGAGTTTCTTTTGAAGGAAATGGAGGCAGGATTCTCAAAATTCCAGTGAGGAAATTTCTTTTTCTGACGTTGGTATAATCAACTATTTTTATGAAAAACATTTTTCGTTTGCTCATTGAAGCATAATTTATTCTTATTTTTCCATTTAGATTGCTAGCAATTTTTATTACAGTTACTTGCTTATATATATATATATATATATACACACACACACACACACACACACACATATATATATATATATATATGTGTGTGTGTGTGTATACGTATAAATGTTATATATATATATATATATATGTATATATATATATATATATATGTGTGTGTGTGTATATATATATACGTATATATATATATATATATATAAATATATATATATATATATATATGTATATATATATATATATATAAATATATATATATATTATATATATGTATCTATATATATATATATATATATATTTATATAAATACATATATATATATATATATATATGTGTGTGTGTGTGTGTATGTGTGTGTGTGTGTGTACAGTATACATATATATATATATATGTGTGTGTGTATATGAGTGCATATATATATATATATATATGTGTGTGTGTGTGTGTCTGTACAGTATATATATACATATATATGCATATATATATATATATATATATACATATATATATATATATATATATGTATATATGTATGTATGTATGTATATATTTTTATATATATATATATATATATATATAATATCAGATGATACTACTTTGGTGAAAAAGATAAGTAAGTATTGTTATTCTATCACTTCATTATAATAAAACATGAGATTATGAGGTGCATCTGATTGATTTTATTATTATTTCAAATAGGAAGCGGTAATATACGTTTTACCCATTTTCCATCTATTTGAAGCAAAAGAGATGGCAAAAGCACCCAAGAAGTCTCTCTTTCTTGTAAGCTATGCTAGATTTTAAAATGAATATCTCTAATTTCTCTTTCTTCATACCACAAATGCATTCTTTCATATTTGAATGATATCAATATCATTTCGAGGTTGGTTGATTCTTAGATAATCTTTTGCAGTATAACGCACGTTTTATTATTAATTTAACTCATTTCCTTTTTCTGTTTTTTTATATAGTTCTATGATCATCATAATTCATTTGTTATATATGGATGTACAGAAGTTTGGCACGATATCTGA
The DNA here is from genome assembly GCF_036898095.1 of Palaemon carinicauda. Lineage (NCBI taxonomy): Eukaryota > Metazoa > Arthropoda > Malacostraca > Decapoda > Palaemonidae > Palaemon > Palaemon carinicauda. The sequence goes on from NC_090738.1 coordinate 67,179,661, forward strand.
TTATCAATGCCAAACTGTCTTGGGTATTGTTAAAAAGGAATAATTATCAAATGAAAATTAAGACTTGAAAAAATTTAAATTAGACCTTAGGTATCTAAGTAATAACCTAAAAGTCGGTCCTTGAATTTTTCTACCTTGAAATTCATCAAATATATCTTAACTGGGATGGATATGACCTTTCACACGTCTGACTCTTCGCTCGCCATCATGAAGATGCTTAGAAATTATGACCTGATTCATCCTAATCTTTTTCTATAACTAATTGCAAGTGTCAGTTGGAAGCTTTCTGAATATATTATAGCTGTGATATATAAAGTAGAGTTTAGGATTTATTCGCATTATTGTAACAAGGGGAATTTAAGCTTTATTTTTTATTCACGTTTCAGGGTGAATTTAAGTTTTTCTTTTTTTATTCACGTTTCAATTTGGTTTATTCAACATTTTTTGTTTTTGTTTTAATGGTTCATGGAATTCTTCAGAATAACAGAATGATACGAGATATGTTTTCACGAAAAGGAGAGAGCGAGAAAAACAGACAGTTAGAGGGTTCATACTTCAGTTGTAACCTTTTGATAAATATATTCTTTATGTTTTATCTTTCTTAGATTTTATCAGACCTCTTTCAACTTAAATAAATATATGAAAATATCAA
>NC_090738.1:67192812-67222812 GCF_036898095.1 Palaemon carinicauda
AAACAAAAAATATACAAACTCCATATAAATTGATAAACAAAGACATGGAAAGAAGCCAATGATCAGGAAAAATTTTGGAAAATAGAAATAGGAATTTACAAATAAATAAAGAAGCTTCCTTTCTTGACTGTTTTTCAATTTCAAAAATATCATCAGGTTTTTCGTTTTAATTTGTCTCTGATAACATAGGAAATTTGAAATGACATCTTAGATATATATAAAAAAATATATATTTCAAACATCCCTCAGAAAAAATAGCATACTCCATGGTTTTCTTCCCACTTCGCATATTAGTATATAACATTACCGTAAATTTTGGAAAGCAATTTGTTATACACAAAGAATGGGGTTGGAAATGAATAGCAGTCATCGAGGTAATAGGCAATTTAATTATGTAGCATATTGTTCAGTTGAACTTTAATAACATGCATTGTCTCTGAGGAACTATTACCCATCTTTCATTAAGCATCAAATGGCTGCTGCATTTCATATAGTTCAATATGCATGTTAATGTGCAACTCTTTTGATTTGCTTTGTTATATCATGAAATTCCTATTCGTTTACTTTCAACATCTATACTCAAAAATAATTTATAGATTCTTTCCAACGAGTTCGGAATGAGTGTTGTGTTGTGTTATAATTTCCTAATTGAGGGTTTAGCTAACCCATGAATTAGGAAAATACTTCTCTGTTTATAATAACATTTTATTTATAAATACAATGAGAAAACAGCTCTAACAATATAAGCGATAAATTCCCCCTACAACACAAAGATTTAACTATCATTAATTCAGAATTTATACCTGTCATACTCCTATCTTCGAAAGAAAACATCCGAAGTAAAGGTCCAATAGACTTATTTAAAGAGAAAAATCCCTTCAAAACTGTTATCCCATAATTTTACTTACCAACCACTACCAACATCAGCTAAAAGTGTCCGTAAAGGAGCATCAACGTTTTGCTGTCCGGCCAGGCGAATTCCCTCGGGTAATGACTCCCTAGGTCGTCTCATTCCATCGCCAAAGTTCCTCTGAACGACGTCGTGGAGGAAAGGAACTAAGTAGCCTCAGCAGTTGGGGAAAGCTCGTTGAACGTGAGAATATTTCTTATGTTAGTCTCCGGGATCAGATGATGAAATCTTTTCTGAAGAGCTAGGCTAGAATTACTATTCTATTTTTATTTTTTTACAAACATTTACGCATACAGGCATTTACATATGCACATACTTAGAAACGTACCCTTACATATACATAGACCCATATCTATCAATATATATATATATATATTTATATATATATATATATATATGTATGTATATATACAAATATATGTCTATAATATATACCTCTGTATATATATATATATATATATGTGTGTGTGTGTGTGTGTATATATATATATATATATATGTATATATATATATATATGAGTGTATATATATATATATATATATATGTCTGTGTGTGTGTGAGCGTGTGTGTGAATGTGTGTGTGTATGTTTCTGTGTTGTGGGTGTGTATAGTATGACATCTATTAGTATACAATTACTCGAAAATATATTAAATAACTCGATTAAACTCGATGGCAGTGTTATATTTTCATGGATATACACTATTGGGTTATAATTATTGATCTATATGTTTTGCCATATTAGAATTCATTTTACGATCACGAAACATATCAGAAGTTGACTATGATTATTAGATTCTGTTAACTTCATTTTAATAACACAGAAAAAAATACCCATTATTAATTTGTTTCACGTGTATATGTCTTAAACGGAAATTAGTATTTCTTACGTTTGTTTATTAGTATATTTATATATGTATTTATTGAAGTAAGGAGGACTTTTCTCTTAAACTATTAAAATAACTAGTTAAATTACATTTATATGCTTGGTACCATCTAAGTCCTGCTTGCTTACTACGAGCTAAGTAATTAGCTAACAAGCCTGCTAATCACGCCATTTTCTCTTTACTTGGGAGGTTCATGGATATACCCAAGTCAGTCTGGCCTAGCAAACCATACCGTCCATATCTTCACTGGCAGTATTTGGGCACGAAGATTTGAGCTGCCTGATACGTGCTACAAGATTTTTTATCATTGAATTTGTGCTGTGCTGCTATTTTACCGTACCATGTTTGGGTTGAAAGATTCAAGTGTTTCCGCATTGACGAAATTCAACATGAACTAACTTCCTTTAATTTGGACTCTGAGCTTCCTCCGACATGAAACTTTAAACTTCGAGGGCATTCGACTCGTCTCATAGCTTGCATGGATAAAGGTGAGAACCAAGCATTGTTAGGGGTTTCTAAATGTTTAATGGTAATCATTATCCGTTGCCTTAAGCCTTCAAAGCACCAATATAAAAATAGATTCCTTCCTCTCTGATAGATATATATATTGTGTACTATTAAACTAATTGTGATATTTGTACAATACTTTCGCTTAGGTATAATTGGTGAAGCTAGGTCGTCCTGGGTTATCATCCTGCGTTCATCTTTCTTATTTATATTATTGGTAAGACTTTATATTAGATTTAATTCGAAGGGTGAATGTTATATTGAATACATTATGCAAAATTATATTGCTTATATTTATAGCTTCAGGACAGTGTTTGATGTCGGAATGTATTTCATTTTCCAGGATATAATTTATCCATATGTTTAATTGAAGTGGCTTAGTCCGAGGATAAATTCCCTGTTTCTTACATTGGCGAGCACTTCCAATATTATCGGTAATGGCTTATTAGGTTTATATAGATCATATATGCAATTTACGATTTATTCATATACTTTGTTCAAATTGAATTTATATAAATTCCTTTCTTTTATTATATTTTGATATATTCCTTTTTGTTGTTTATACAGGTGAGGTTGGAAAAGCTGAAAGTAGTTTGGAAATTACCCCTAGATATAACCACCTTCAAGCAATCGGAATAAGCAATTTATAGCATTTTTATTTTTCTGAAATGTTTATAATAAATTTGGTGAATTGTTTTGAAGAGTTTTCCTAACTAACATTGTAGAATGTTCAAATTTCAGCTTATGGCGCCCAACGTGGGGCTTTGATGGAGACTGCCGAATTTGCCGGAGTAAATTTCTTGTGTTTAAGGGTTGCTCAGAGTCCAATAATTAATTTTCTTTTCTAGCTCGTTATATTTTGTTAATTATGAATAAGTTACAGGTATTTGTAGGTCAGCGGAAGACTATTAGGAAAAAGGTCACTGAATGTTTTAATAATGTTAATAATTATGATTCCTTTAATCCTTCTGAGCGTTTGTCTGAGAGAGCTATTCTCTTACACTATAAGGAAAAGTTGTCTGATCTCGATAGTAAGATTCTAACTGAGAAATTCTTTAATAGAGAAACTGTAGTTGAGGCTGATTTGGAAACTGAATTAAATTCCTGTCAAGATTATTTGGATAAAATTGAAAGGTTATTGCCCTTGCTTGATGTTTCTGAAAATCCTCGTTCTAATGTAACTGATACTGCTAGAAGCTTGCTTAAGCAGCCCACAGCTCCTCTTCCAAAATTTAGTAGTAGAGAAGGGGAAGATTTTTTAAGGTTCATAACCGAGTTTGAAAACACAACCAGTGCATTTAGTTATCCAGATAGGGATTTGTTGCTTTTACTAAAACAGCAAATAGATGGTAGGGCTAAGTATTTGTTGTATAGCTTAGAAGCTGACAAGCAATCTTATAAAGATGCCAAAGAGTTGTTGGTTTCAGCTTTTGCTTCTAAAGAAGCTAGAATAAATTCTACCATCCAGAAATTGTTGAATCTTAAGCTTGGAGAGAAGGATGATCCTTTCATATATATCTCAAATCTGAGAACTATTTGTGAGGCTGTTAGGACATTAAAAATTGATGCTAATGAGTTTACAAGGTTTTTTGCTTGGCGTGGTATTAATGATAATTTCAAGAGTCACTTGGTTCAAATCACCACGAAAACTCACCCCTCTTTGGATGATATTCTCGATAATTTTTTTAATGCTAGTGAGAGGTACGAAAGTACTAAAGGTAAAACTCCTCAAGAGATTAAGTTTAGAAATAAGTTCAGAAATACTCCTGTTAAAGACAGTACTGATAGTTTGGCCATTAAAACTAAAGTAATGGAAAGTAAATCTTCTGTACCAAACTGTCTCCTTTGTAGTAGAAGTGATAGTAAGGAAACTAATCATTATGTTAATAAATGTCAGAAATTCTCTACTCCTGCAGAAAAAGTTCACATAATTGAGTCTTTCGGAGGTTGTGTAAAATGTGGAATGTTAAACCATATGTCTAGCGAGTGTAGGTTTAGGTTTAAAAAGCGTTGCATAAATTGTAATGGTTATCACATGAGTTACCTTTGTTTGTCAGAATCTGCAAGGGATGGATCATCTCTGACTAATAAACTTAATTCTAATGCCAAACAGGAGGCTAGCAGTGGAGTTGCTGTAACACACCAGTACTCGACGAATTCCATATTGCCCACATTTACTTTTTCTCTTGAGGGCAATGATAGTGTCTATAGGGGTTTGAAGGACAGCGGTTCTCAGAGTACATTTGTGTCTGCTAGATTAGCAAATTCATGTAAGTTTAAAATTGTTCACTCAAACATTGAGCTCACGGTCAAGGGTTTTAATGAGAGTAAAAGGTACTGTACTAAAGTTATTAAGATGCCTCTTAGGATTGGAGATTCAGTGGAGCATATTTTGGCAATTGTGGTTCCGGAGATAAGCATTAATTTGGAGTTACCCTTTCTTGGTGAACTTGTTGAAGCTGTGCACAGTAAAGGGTTAGTTCTTGCTGATAAATTGTTGAATAGTAATTTGAGGAAAATTGATAATGTGCATCTTTTGCTGGGCACAGATTCTTTCAGTTGCTTAACGGGAAACGAGATAGTGATTGGTAATGCGAGTCCCTCTGTGTACATTGAATCTAAGGTAGGAATAATGCTCACTGGTAATATTGAAGCTTTGCTTGCCAATTTCAGAGGTACAGATGGGGGATTGGGAGCTTGTTTATCAGTAAGTAAGGAAGCTAATTGTTCTAATATCCATGTTTATAGCAATTCATTTTTTCTTAGCAATAATGTTGATATTTTGGAAGAGAATTGCCTATCAGGGTTTACTACTAATACATTTTTTTCAGTCCTTAATGATAAGGGTGATATTTTGGAGGGACAATTGCAGCGTGCCACTGATCAAATTCTCGAATCTGAGTGCAAATATTTCTTGAATTATGATCAAACGAATTATTGTGAAACTAATACAGACCTTGACGAAAAGTTAACTGAATTTACTTTAAAACAGATTAGTAGAAGATCTGACGGAAGGATAGAAGTTCCTTTGTCATGGAATACCAAAGTGTCTCATTTACTTTCTAAAAATGAGGTTTTATCTAAGCTCATACTTAAGTCAAACCTTAAGAAGCTCAGGAAGAATGAAGGTCATTTACAATTAGTTGATCAAACTTTTAAAGAGCAGATTAAGTTGGGTATCATTGAGCCAATATATGATTTAGAGGTTTACAAGGCTGAACATCCCTACTTCTCTTTTTTGCCTCATATGCCTATTTTTAAGCTAGACAGAGAGTCGACTAAATGTAGGGTAGTGTTTTTGTCTAATCTCAAGGAATCTTCTAAAAGCACATCTTTATCACATAACCAGTGTATGTTTTCAGGACCTATTTTGAATCAGAAATTGTCATCATCTTTCCTTAATTTACGGTTTGATAAGAATTTGTTAGTTTTTGATTTGCAGAAGGCGTTTAATATGCTTGCTTTAAGTGAAGCTGACCAAGCTAGATTACTGTTTTACTGGTACAAGAATGTTAGTAAGGGAGATTTTTCCTTGGTTGCATTTAAGAATGTTAGGCTTCCGTTTGAATTGAGATGCAGCCCATTTTTACTTATGATATCTCTGTATTACATATTAGTTGCACAAGCATCTGACCAGTCAATGTTGTCTGAATTGAAGCATTTAATATATTCACTTATATATATGGATAATGGAGCTGTCACTTTCAATGATTCAGAGAGTTTATATTGGGCTTATAAACAGATTCCATGTATTTTTGAGCCATACAATTTCAAGGTTCAACAGATTGTCACTAATGATAGGGATTTACAGGATGTAATTGATGTAGAGAATAAAGTAGTCACTCCTGAAATAAATAAACTGTTCGGTCTAACATGGGATAGGTACTCTGATGAGATATTTACAAAGCCCATTAATCTAAATGCTGAAGCTAAGACTAAAAGGTCCATATTGCAAACTATTGCTTCCCAGTTCGATATATTTGGATTTAATATGCCATTATTTAACAGGTGTAGATTATTTATGCATAAATTACAGTGTCGAAAGAAACTTGGATGGGATCAAATACTATCTCAGGAGTTGCAGAAGGAATGGCAAAATATTTCAAAGCAGTGTAACAGAGCAGCACCTTTACGTATTTCTAGATCTGTTGGTCCTCGTAATGGTGAATATAGTATTGTAGTGTTTACAGATGCCAGTCGTGATATATATGGATGTGTCCTTTATTTGCTTCATAATGAGTCTAATAAGCTCAGCTTCGTTCATGCCAAAAATAGGCTAGTTAATAAACAGCTAGATGGCAAGTCAATACCAGCCCTTGAGTTAAATGCAATAAGTTTAGGAGTAGAATGTACTATGGAAATTTTCAATGACTTATCTGGGTCACATTGCATGAAGCCTCTACGGATTGTGAATATAACTTTATATACAGATTCCATTTGTGCTTTACATTGGCTTAATGCATCTTCATCTAAACTAGATAAAATGAATAAACACACAACATTTGTTCGCAACAGGATTCATAATATTCAGAGAAAGTGTGAAATGTTTCCTGTCACTTTTAAATTTGTTTCTGGTAAGGCAAATCCTGCAGATTTGGTGACAACATGTGTGTCGTATAATCAGCTCATGAATTCAAATTATTTTTCAGGACCTAGTTTGGATGAAGCCAATATTCCAGAGCTATCAGTCACAATACCAGCATTTGAAATTGGTGAAGAGAGCAATTGTTCCCATGGTCTTTCTGTGCTTTTGTCCAGTGCGGAGCCTCTCATTGATATTAACAGGTTTTCCAGTTTTAGGAGACTAGTGCTAGTATATCGGAGAGTTTTGATGTGTGTCCAGAAATGGAAAGTTAGAGCAGGGTTGAAGTGTGATAATGACGATTTCAGTACTCCCTACTTTGTTCAAGCCCTTAGTTTATTGATATCTTTTGAGCAGAAGAAATATTTTTCTGAAGTTTTTGAATATTTCAGTCAAGTTAATGTGCCTATTAAAGACATTCCTTCTATTGTGACAAAGTTTAACATATTTTTTGATGAGCAAGGTTTGCTTAGAGTAAGAAGTAAATTTAAGAAGTGGTATTTAAACAAAGATAACAAATTTCCCATTCTACTGCCTAATGATAGTTATCTCACAAGACTTATTATAATGAATGCTCATGATAAATTACTTCATTCTGGTAGTTATGCCGTATTGACCGAATTAAGAAGAAATTATTTCATACCCAAACATTTTTCTACTGTTAAGAAAGCTTTGAAGCAGTGTGTTCATTGCCGTCGGTTCAATAGTCGTAGCATTAAACTTAATCAGAATTCCTATAGAGATTTCCGTTGTAATCCACCTAATGTACATTTTGCCAATATATTTATAGATTATCTTGGTCCATTTTCAGTTAAAGTTAGTGGTGGGACACATAAAGTATGGTTATTATGTTTGACTTGTACTTGGTCTAGAGCAATTAATATGAAGATAGTTAAAACTTTAAATGTAAGTGAATTCTTAAGAGCTTTTCAGATGCATTGCTTGGAGTATGGGATCCCTCAGTTGTGCATTAGTGATCAGGGATCGCAGCTTGTAGCCGGAGCTAATATTATTACATCGTTTATCAGGGATCCAGAAACTTTACTTTATTTTGAAGAAAATAATGTTGCCCCTCTTTCCTTTCAACAATATTCCAAAGGTGCTAGTCAGTTGGGATCTATGGTTGAGGTGTGCGTTAAAATGGTAAAAAGGTTAATTTTTGGAGCAATAAAGAATAACATTTTATCCTATTCGGATTTTGAATTTTTAGTATGTAATGTGATCCATCTCGCTAATAGACGTCCCATAGCTTTTAAGGAAGTTGTTAGAAATGATAGTGAAGATTCTCTTCCTGAACCAATCACCCCTGAACATTTGATCAGAGGGTATGAGCTGTCTTCCTTAAATTTGATTCCTGAATTGCAGAGCATTCCACAGGATCCAGATTTTGATTCCAGAGACAGAGAGAGGAGTTACCAGGGGTTGTGCAAGGTTAAAGAAAATCTTAATAATATTTATCATAATGAGTTTTTAGGTAATTTATTATATCAAGCTATTGACCGAAAGGACAGGTATCGTCCGGTTTCTCATGCATTGATAAAGCCAGGAGATGTAGTTCTTGTGAAGGAGGAACATACTAAAAGGAGTAATTATCCCCTAGGATTAGTTCGCGAAGTTGTAAGTAATGATTTGGGAGAGGTGACCCAAGTAACTGTACTGAAAGGGAAAACTAAAAAGATTACTAAATTGCATGCAAGTCAAATAATTCATTTCCTTGAGATTAATACTACTGATGATGAAGTTTGTAATACTGATAATAAGAATGTTCCTGGTGCTGATAGAAAGAAAATTTCCTCGCGGCCTAAAAGAAAAGCTGCTACGGTAAGTGAGGAAAGAACAAGAAAAATGTTGCTCTAATTTCATATGTTCATTTACAGCGATGAAGATTTTTTACCTTTGAAAAATCTTCATCCTCTTCCGTGGACTAAACGGAAATTAGTATTTCTTACGTTTGTTTATTAGTATATTTATATATGTATTTATTGAAGTAAGGAGGACTTTTCTCTTAAACTATTAAAATAACTAGTTAAATTACATTTATATGCTTGGTACCATCTAAGTCCTGCTTGCTTACTACGAGCTAAGTAATTAGCTAACAAGCCTGCTAATCACGCCATTTTCTCTTTACTTGGGAGGTTCATGGATATACCCAAGTCAGTCTGGCCTAGCAAACCATACCGTCCATATCTTCACTGGCAGTATTTGGGCACGAAGATTTGAGCTGCCTGATACGTGCTACAAGATTTTTTATCATTGAATTTGTGCTGTGCTGCTATTTTACCGTACCATGTTTGGGTTGAAAGATTCAAGTGTTTCCGCATTGACGAAATTCAACATGAACTAACTTCCTTTAATTTGGACTCTGAGCTTCCTCCGACATGAAACTTTAAACTTCGAGGGCATTCGACTCGTCTCATAGCTTGCATGGATAAAGGTGAGAACCAAGCATTGTTAGGGGTTTCTAAATGTTTAATGGTAATCATTATCCGTTGCCTTAAGCCTTCAAAGCACCAATATAAAAATAGATTCCTTCCTCTCTGATAGATATATATATATTGTGTACTATTAAACTAATTGTGATATTTGTACAATACTTTCGCTTAGGTATAATTGGTGAAGCTAGGTCGTCCTGGGTTATCATCCTGCGTTCATCTTTCTTATTTATATTATTGGTAAGACTTTATATTAGATTTAATTCGAAGGGTGAATGTTATATTGAATACATTATGCAAAATTATATTGCTTATATTTATAGCTTCAGGACAGTGTTTGATGTCGGAATGTATTTCATTTTCCAGGATATAATTTATCCATATGTTTAATTGAAGTGGCTTAGTCCGAGGATAAATTCCCTGTTTCTTACATTGGCGAGCACTTCCAATATTATCGGTAATGGCTTATTAGGTTTATATAGATCATATATGCAATTTACGATTTATTCATATACTTTGTTCAAATTGAATTTATATAAATTCCTTTCTTTTATTATATTTTGATATATTCCTTTTTGTTGTTTATACAGGTGAGGTTGGAAAAGCTGAAAGTAGTTTGGAAATTACCCCTAGATATAACCACCTTCAAGCAATCGGAATAAGCAATTTATAGCATTTTTATTTTTCTGAAATGTTTATAATAAATTTGGTGAATTGTTTTGAAGAGTTTTCCTAACTAACATTGTAGAATGTTCAAATTTCAGCTTATGGCGCCCAACGTGGGGCTTTGATGGAGACTGCCGAATTTGCCGGAGTAAATTTCTTGTGTTTAAGGGTTGCTCAGAGTCCAATAATTAATTTTCTTTTCTAGCTCGTTATATTTTGTTAATTATGAATAAGTTACAGGTATTTGTAGGTCAGCGGAAGACTATTAGGAAAAAGGTCACTGAATGTTTTAATAATGTTAATAATTATGATTCCTTTAATCCTTCTGAGCGTTTGTCTGAGAGAGCTATTCTCTTACACTATAAGGAAAAGTTGTCTGATCTCGATAGTAAGATTCTAACTGAGAAATTCTTTAATAGAGAAACTGTAGTTGAGGCTGATTTGGAAACTGAATTAAATTCCTGTCAAGATTATTTGGATAAAATTGAAAGGTTATTGCCCTTGCTTGATGTTTCTGAAAATCCTCGTTCTAATGTAACTGATACTGCTAGAAGCTTGCTTAAGCAGCCCACAGCTCCTCTTCCAAAATTTAGTAGTAGAGAAGGGGAAGATTTTTTAAGGTTCATAACCGAGTTTGAAAACACAACCAGTGCATTTAGTTATCCAGATAGGGATTTGCTGCTTTTACTAAAACAGCAAATAGATGGTAGGGCTAAGTATTTGTTGTATAGCTTAGAAGCTGACAAGCAATCTTATAAAGATGCCAAAGAGTTGTTGGTTTCAGCTTTTGCTTCTAAAGAAGCTAGAATAAATTCTACCATCCAGAAATTGTTGAATCTTAAGCTTGGAGAGAAGGATGATCCTTTCATATATATCTCAAATCTGAGAACTATTTGTGAGGCTGTTAGGACATTAAAAATTGATGCTAATGAGTTTACAAGGTTTTTTGCTTGGCGTGGTATTAATGATAATTTCAAGAGTCACTTGGTTCAAATCACCACGAAAACTCACCCCTCTTTGGATGATATTCTCGATAATTTTTTTAATGCTAGTGAGAGGTACGAAAGTACTAAAGGTAAAACTCCTCAAGAGATTAAGTTTAGAAATAAGTTCAGAAATACTCCTGTTAAAGACAGTACTGATAGTTTGGCCATTAAAACTAAAGTAATGGAAAGTAAATCTTCTGTACCAAACTGTCTCCTTTGTAGTAGAAGTGATAGTAAGGAAACTAATCATTATGTTAATAAATGTCAGAAATTCTCTACTCCTGCAGAAAAAGTTCACATAATTGAGTCTTTCGGAGGTTGTGTAAAATGTGGAATGTTAAACCATATGTCTAGCGAGTGTAGGTTTAGGTTTAAAAAGCGTTGCATAAATTGTAATGGTTATCACATGAGTTACCTTTGTTTGTCAGAATCTGCAAGGGATGGATCATCTCTGACTAATAAACTTAATTCTAATGCCAAACAGGAGGCTAGCAGTGGAGTTGCTGTAACACACCAGTACTCGACGAATTCCATATTGCCCACATTTACTTTTTCTCTTGAGGGCAATGATAGTGTCTATAGGGGTTTGAAGGACAGCGGTTCTCAGAGTACATTTGTGTCTGCTAGATTAGCAAATTCATGTAAGTTTAAAATTGTTCACTCAAACATTGAGCTCACGGTCAAGGGTTTTAATGAGAGTAAAAGGTACTGTACTAAAGTTATTAAGATGCCTCTTAGGATTGGAGATTCAGTGGAGCATATTTTGGCAATTGTGGTTCCGGAGATAAGCATTAATTTGGAGTTACCCTTTCTTGGTGAACTTGTTGAAGCTGTGCACAGTAAAGGGTTAGTTCTTGCTGATAAATTGTTGAATAGTAATTTGAGGAAAATTGATAATGTGCATCTTTTGCTGGGCACAGATTCTTTCAGTTGCTTAACGGGAAACGAGATAGTGATTGGTAATGCGAGTCCCTCTGTGTACATTGAATCTAAGGTAGGAATAATGCTCACTGGTAATATTGAAGCTTTGCTTGCCAATTTCAGAGGTACAGATGGGGGATTGGGAGCTTGTTTATCAGTAAGTAAGGAAGCTAATTGTTCTAATATCCATGTTTATAGCAATTCATTTTTTCTTAGCAATAATGTTGATATTTTGGAAGAGAATTGCCTATCAGGGTTTACTACTAATACATTTTTTTCAGTCCTTAATGATAAGGGTGATATTTTGGAGGGACAATTGCAGCGTGCCACTGATCAAATTCTCGAATCTGAGTGCAAATATTTCTTGAATTATGATCAAACGAATTATTGTGAAACTAATACAGACCTTGACGAAAAGTTAACTGAATTTACTTTAAAACAGATTAGTAGAAGATCTGACGGAAGGATAGAAGTTCCTTTGTCATGGAATACCAAAGTGTCTCATTTACTTTCTAAAAATGAGGTTTTATCTAAGCTCATACTTAAGTCAAACCTTAAGAAGCTCAGGAAGAATGAAGGTCATTTACAATTAGTTGATCAAACTTTTAAAGAGCAGATTAAGTTGGGTATCATTGAGCCAATATATGATTTAGAGGTTTACAAGGCTGAACATCCCTACTTCTCTTTTTTGCCTCATATGCCTATTTTTAAGCTAGACAGAGAGTCGACTAAATGTAGGGTAGTGTTTTTGTCTAATCTCAAGGAATCTTCTAAAAGCACATCTTTATCACATAACCAGTGTATGTTTTCAGGACCTATTTTGAATCAGAAATTGTCATCATCTTTCCTTAATTTACGGTTTGATAAGAATTTGTTAGTTTTTGATTTGCAGAAGGCGTTTAATATGCTTGCTTTAAGTGAAGCTGACCAAGCTAGATTACTGTTTTACTGGTACAAGAATGTTAGTAAGGGAGATTTTTCCTTGGTTGCATTTAAGAATGTTAGGCTTCCGTTTGAATTGAGATGCAGCCCATTTTTACTTATATCTCTGTATTACATATTAGTTGCACAAGTATCTGACCAGTCAATGTTGTCTGAATTGAAGCATTTAATATATTCACTTATATATATGGATAATGGAGCTGTCACTTTCAATGATTCAGAGAGTTTATATTGGGCTTATAAACAGATTCCATGTATTTTTGAGCCATACAATTTCAAGGTTCAACAGATTGTCACTAATGATAGGGATTTACAGGATGTAATTGATGTAGAGAATAAAGTAGTCACTCCTGAAATAAATAAACTGTTCGGTCTAACATGGGATAGGTACTCTGATGAGATATTTACAAAGCCCATTAATCTAAATGCTGAAGCTAAGACTAAAAGGTCCATATTGCAAACTATTGCTTCCCAGTTCGATATATTTGGATTTAATATGCCATTATTTAACAGGTGTAGATTATTTATGCATAAATTACAGTGTCGAAAGAAACTTGGATGGGATCAAATACTATCTCAGGAGTTGCAGAAGGAATGGCAAAATATTTCAAAGCAGTGTAACAGAGCAGCACCTTTACGTATTTCTAGATCTGTTGGTCCTCGTAATGGTGAATATAGTATTGTAGTGTTTACAGATGCCAGTCGTGATATATATGGATGTGTCCTTTATTTGCTTCATAATGAGTCTAATAAGCTCAGCTTCGTTCATGCCAAAAATAGGCTAGTTAATAAACAGCTAGATGGCAAGTCAATACCAGCCCTTGAGTTAAATGCAATAAGTTTAGGAGTAGAATGTACTATGGAAATTTTCAATGACTTATCTGGGTCACATTGCATGAAGCCTCTACGGATTGTGAATATAACTTTATATACAGATTCCATTTGTGCTTTACATTGGCTTAATGCATCTTCATCTAAACTAGATAAAATGAATAAACACACAACATTTGTTCGCAACAGGATTCATAATATTCAGAGAAAGTGTGAAATGTTTCCTGTCACTTTTAAATTTGTTTCTGGTAAGGCAAATCCTGCAGATTTGGTGACAACATGTGTGTCGTATAATCAGCTCATGAATTCAAATTATTTTTCAGGACCTAGTTTGGATGAAGCCAATATTCCAGAGCTATCAGTCACAATACCAGCATTTGAAATTGGTGAAGAGAGCAATTGTTCCCATGGTCTTTCTGTGCTTTTGTCCAGTGCGGAGCCTCTCATTGATATTAACAGGTTTTCCAGTTTTAGGAGACTAGTGCTAGTATATCGGAGAGTTTTGATGTGTGTCCAGAAATGGAAAGTTAGAGCAGGGTTGAAGTGTGATAATGACGATTTCAGTACTCCCTACTTTGTTCAAGCCCTTAGTTTATTGATATCTTTTGAGCAGAAGAAATATTTTTCTGAAGTTTTTGAATATTTCAGTCAAGTTAATGTGCCTATTAAAGACATTCCTTCTATTGTGACAAAGTTTAACATATTTTTTGATGAGCAAGGTTTGCTTAGAGTAAGAAGTAAATTTAAGAAGTGGTATTTAAACAAAGATAACAAATTTCCCATTCTACTGCCTAATGATAGTTATCTCACAAGACTTATTATAATGAATGCTCATGATAAATTACTTCATTCTGGTAGTTATGCCGTATTGACCGAATTAAGAAGAAATTATTTCATACCCAAACATTTTTCTACTGTTAAGAAAGCTTTGAAGCAGTGTGTTCATTGCCGTCGGTTCAATAGTCGTAGCATTAAACTTAATCAGAATTCCTATAGAGATTTCCGTTGTAATCCACCTAATGTACCTTTTGCCAATATATTTATAGATTATCTTGGTCCATTTTCAGTTAAAGTTAGTGGTGGGACACATAAAGTATGGTTATTATGTTTGACTTGTACTTGGTCTAGAGCAATTAATATGAAGATAGTTAAAACTTTAAATGTAAGTGAATTCTTAAGAGCTTTTCAGATGCATTGCTTGGAGTATGGGATCCCTCAGTTGTGCATTAGTGATCAGGGATCGCAGCTTGTAGCCGGAGCTAATATTATTACATCGTTTATCAGGGATCCAGAAACTTTACTTTATTTTGAAGAAAATAATGTTGCCCCTCTTTCCTTTCAACAATATTCCAAAGGTGCTAGTCAGTTGGGATCTATGGTTGAGGTGTGCGTTAAAATGGTAAAAAGGTTAATTTTTGGAGCAATAAAGAATAACATTTTATCCTATTCGGATTTTGAATTTTTAGTATGTAATGTGATCCATCTCGCTAATAGACGTCCCATAGCTTTTAAGGAAGTTGTTAGAAATGATAGTGAAGATTCTCTTCCTGAACCAATCACCCCTGAACATTTGATCAGAGGGTATGAGCTGTCTTCCTTAAATTTGATTCCTGAATTGCAGAGCATTCCACAGGATCCAGATTTTGATTCCAGAGACATAGAGAGGAGTTACCAGGGGTTGTGCAAGGTTAAAGAAAATCTTAATAATATTTATCATAATGAGTTTTTAGGTAATTTATTATATCAAGCTATTGACCGAAAGGACAGGTATCGTCCGGTTTCTCATGCATTGATAAAGCCAGGAGATGTAGTTCTTGTGAAGGAGGAACATACTAAAAGGAGTAATTATCCCCTAGGATTAGTTCGCGAAGTTGTAAGTAATGATTTGGGAGAGGTGACCCAAGTAACTGTACTGAAAGGGAAAACTAAAAAGATTACTAAATTGCATGCAAGTCAAATAATTCATTTCCTTGAGATTAATACTACTGATGATGAAGTTTGTAATACTGATAATAAGAATGTTCCTGGTGCTGATAGAAAGAAAATTTCCTCGCGGCCTAAAAGAAAAGCTGCTACGGTAAGTGAGGAAAGAACAAGAAAAATGTTGCTCTAATTTCATATGTTCATTTACAGCGATGAAGATTTTTTACCTTTGAAAAATCTTCATCCTCTTCCGTGGACTAAACGGAAATTAGTATTTCTTACGTTTGTTTATTAGTATATTTATATATGTATTTATTGAAGTAAGGAGGACTTTTCTCTTAAACTATTAAAATAACTAGTTAAATTACATTTATATGCTTGGTACCATCTAAGTCCTGCTTGCTTACTACGAGCTAAGTAATTAGCTAACAAGCCTGCTAATCACGCCATTTTCTCTTTACTTGGGAGGTTCATGGATATACCCAAGTCAGTCTGGCCTAGCAAACCATACCGTCCATATCTTCACTGGCAGTATTTGGGCACGAAGATTTGAGCTGCCTGATACGTGCTACAAGATTTTTTATCATTGAATTTGTGCTGTGCTGCTATTTTACCGTACCATGTTTGGGTTGAAAGATTCAAGTGTTTCCGCATTGACGAAATTCAACATGAACTAACTTCCTTTAATTTGGACTCTGAGCTTCCTCCGACATGAAACTTTAAACTTCGAGGGCATTCGACTCGTCTCATAGCTTGCATGGATAAAGGTGAGAACCAAGCATTGTTAGGGGTTTCTAAATGTTTAATGGTAATCATTATCCGTTGCCTTAAGCCTTCAAAGCACCAATATAAAAATAGATTCCTTCCTCTCTGATAGATATATATATTGTGTACTATTAAACTAATTGTGATATTTGTACAATACTTTCGCTTAGGTATAATTGGTGAAGCTAGGTCGTCCTGGGTTATCATCCTGCGTTCATCTTTCTTATTTATATTATTGGTAAGACTTTATATTAGATTTAATTCGAAGGGTGAATGTTATATTGAATACATTATGCAAAATTATATTGCTTATATTTATAGCTTCAGGACAGTGTTTGATGTCGGAATGTATTTCATTTTCCAGGATATAATTTATCCATATGTTTAATTGAAGTGGCTTAGTCCGAGGATAAATTCCCTGTTTCTTACATTGGCGAGCACTTCCAATATTATCGGTAATGGCTTATTAGGTTTATATAGATCATATATGCAATTTACGATTTATTCATATACTTTGTTCAAATTGAATTTATATAAATTCCTTTCTTTTATTATATTTTGATATATTCCTTTTTGTTGTTTATACAGGTGAGGTTGGAAAAGCTGAAAGTAGTTTGGAAATTACCCCTAGATATAACCACCTTCAAGCAATCGGAATAAGCAATTTATAGCATTTTTATTTTTCTGAAATGTTTATAATAAATTTGGTGAATTGTTTTGAAGAGTTTTCCTAACTAACATTGTAGAATGTTCAAATTTCAGCTTATGGCGCCCAACGTGGGGCTTTGATGGAGACTGCCGAATTTGCCGGAGTAAATTTCTTGTGTTTAAGGGTTGCTCAGAGTCCAATAATTAATTTTCTTTTCTAGCTCGTTATATTTTGTTAATTATGAATAAGTTACAGGTATTTGTAGGTCAGCGGAAGACTATTAGGAAAAAGGTCACTGAATGTTTTAATAATGTTAATAATTATGATTCCTTTAATCCTTCTGAGCGTTTGTCTGAGAGAGCTATTCTCTTACACTATAAGGAAAAGTTGTCTGATCTCGATAGTAAGATTCTAACTGAGAAATTCTTTAATAGAGAAACTGTAGTTGAGGCTGATTTGGAAACTGAATTAAATTCCTGTCAAGATTATTTGGATAAAATTGAAAGGTTATTGCCCTTGCTTGATGTTTCTGAAAATCCTCGTTCTAATGTAACTGATACTGCTAGAAGCTTGCTTAAGCAGCCCACAGCTCCTCTTCCAAAATTTAGTAGTAGAGAAGGGGAAGATTTTTTAAGGTTCATAACCGAGTTTGAAAACACAACCAGTGCATTTAGTTATCCAGATAGGGATTTGCTGCTTTTACTAAAACAGCAAATAGATGGTAGGGCTAAGTATTTGTTGTATAGCTTAGAAGCTGACAAGCAATCTTATAAAGATGCCAAAGAGTTGTTGGTTTCAGCTTTTGCTTCTAAAGAAGCTAGAATAAATTCTACCATCCAGAAATTGTTGAATCTTAAGCTTGGAGAGAAGGATGATCCTTTCATATATATCTCAAATCTGAGAACTATTTGTGAGGCTGTTAGGACATTAAAAATTGATGCTAATGAGTTTACAAGGTTTTTTGCTTGGCGTGGTATTAATGATAATTTCAAGAGTCACTTGGTTCAAATCACCACGAAAACTCACCCCTCTTTGGATGATATTCTCGATAATTTTTTTAATGCTAGTGAGAGGTACGAAAGTACTAAAGGTAAAACTCCTCAAGAGATTAAGTTTAGAAATAAGTTCAGAAATACTCCTGTTAAAGACAGTACTGATAGTTTGGCCATTAAAACTAAAGTAATGGAAAGTAAATCTTCTGTACCAAACTGTCTCCTTTGTAGTAGAAGTGATAGTAAGGAAACTAATCATTATGTTAATAAATGTCAGAAATTCTCTACTCCTGCAGAAAAAGTTCACATAATTGAGTCTTTCGGAGGTTGTGTAAAATGTGGAATGTTAAACCATATGTCTAGCGAGTGTAGGTTTAGGTTTAAAAAGCGTTGCATAAATTGTAATGGTTATCACATGAGTTACCTTTGTTTGTCAGAATCTGCAAGGGATGGATCATCTCTGACTAATAAACTTAATTCTAATGCCAAACAGGAGGCTAGCAGTGGAGTTGCTGTAACACACCAGTACTCGACGAATTCCATATTGCCCACATTTACTTTTTCTCTTGAGGGCAATGATAGTGTCTATAGGGGTTTGAAGGACAGCGGTTCTCAGAGTACATTTGTGTCTGCTAGATTAGCAAATTCATGTAAGTTTAAAATTGTTCACTCAAACATTGAGCTCACGGTCAAGGGTTTTAATGAGAGTAAAAGGTACTGTACTAAAGTTATTAAGATGCCTCTTAGGATTGGAGATTCAGTGGAGCATATTTTGGCAATTGTGGTTCCGGAGATAAGCATTAATTTGGAGTTACCCTTTCTTGGTGAACTTGTTGAAGCTGTGCACAGTAAAGGGTTAGTTCTTGCTGATAAATTGTTGAATAGTAATTTGAGGAAAATTGATAATGTGCATCTTTTGCTGGGCACAGATTCTTTCAGTTGCTTAACGGGAAACGAGATAGTGATTGGTAATGCGAGTCCCTCTGTGTACATTGAATCTAAGGTAGGAATAATGCTCACTGGTAATATTGAAGCTTTGCTTGCCAATTTCAGAGGTACAGATGGGGGATTGGGAGCTTGTTTATCAGTAAGTAAGGAAGCTAATTGTTCTAATATCCATGTTTATAGCAATTCATTTTTTCTTAGCAATAATGTTGATATTTTGGAAGAGAATTGCCTATCAGGGTTTACTACTAATACATTTTTTTCAGTCCTTAATGATAAGGGTGATATTTTGGAGGGACAATTGCAGCGTGCCACTGATCAAATTCTCGAATCTGAGTGCAAATATTTCTTGAATTATGATCAAACGAATTATTGTGAAACTAATACAGACCTTGACGAAAAGTTAACTGAATTTACTTTAAAACAGATTAGTAGAAGATCTGACGGAAGGATAGAAGTTCCTTTGTCATGGAATACCAAAGTGTCTCATTTACTTTCTAAAAATGAGGTTTTATCTAAGCTCATACTTAAGTCAAACCTTAAGAAGCTCAGGAAGAATGAAGGTCATTTACAATTAGTTGATCAAACTTTTAAAGAGCAGATTAAGTTGGGTATCATTGAGCCAATATATGATTTAGAGGTTTACAAGGCTGAACATCCCTACTTCTCTTTTTTGCCTCATATGCCTATTTTTAAGCTAGACAGAGAGTCGACTAAATGTAGGGTAGTGTTTTTGTCTAATCTCAAGGAATCTTCTAAAAGCACATCTTTATCACATAACCAGTGTATGTTTTCAGGACCTATTTTGAATCAGAAATTGTCATCATCTTTCCTTAATTTACGGTTTGATAAGAATTTGTTAGTTTTTGATTTGCAGAAGGCGTTTAATATGCTTGCTTTAAGTGAAGCTGACCAAGCTAGATTACTGTTTTACTGGTACAAGAATGTTAGTAAGGGAGATTTTTCCTTGGTTGCATTTAAGAATGTTAGGCTTCCGTTTGAATTGAGATGCAGCCCATTTTTACTTATATCTCTGTATTACATATTAGTTGCACAAGTATCTGACCAGTCAATGTTGTCTGAATTGAAGCATTTAATATATTCACTTATATATATGGATAATGGAGCTGTCACTTTCAATGATTCAGAGAGTTTATATTGGGCTTATAAACAGATTCCATGTATTTTTGAGCCATACAATTTCAAGGTTCAACAGATTGTCACTAATGATAGGGATTTACAGGATGTAATTGATGTAGAGAATAAAGTAGTCACTCCTGAAATAAATAAACTGTTCGGTCTAACATGGGATAGGTACTCTGATGAGATATTTACAAAGCCCATTAATCTAAATGCTGAAGCTAAGACTAAAAGGTCCATATTGCAAACTATTGCTTCCCAGTTCGATATATTTGGATTTAATATGCCATTATTTAACAGGTGTAGATTATTTATGCATAAATTACAGTGTCGAAAGAAACTTGGATGGGATCAAATACTATCTCAGGAGTTGCAGAAGGAATGGCAAAATATTTCAAAGCAGTGTAACAGAGCAGCACCTTTACGTATTTCTAGATCTGTTGGTCCTCGTAATGGTGAATATAGTATTGTAGTGTTTACAGATGCCAGTCGTGATATATATGGATGTGTCCTTTATTTGCTTCATAATGAGTCTAATAAGCTCAGCTTCGTTCATGCCAAAAATAGGCTAGTTAATAAACAGCTAGATGGCAAGTCAATACCAGCCCTTGAGTTAAATGCAATAAGTTTAGGAGTAGAATGTACTATGGAAATTTTCAATGACTTATCTGGGTCACATTGCATGAAGCCTCTACGGATTGTGAATATAACTTTATATACAGATTCCATTTGTGCTTTACATTGGCTTAATGCATCTTCATCTAAACTAGATAAAATGAATAAACACACAACATTTGTTCGCAACAGGATTCATAATATTCAGAGAAAGTGTGAAATGTTTCCTGTCACTTTTAAATTTGTTTCTGGTAAGGCAAATCCTGCAGATTTGGTGACAACATGTGTGTCGTATAATCAGCTCATGAATTCAAATTATTTTTCAGGACCTAGTTTGGATGAAGCCAATATTCCAGAGCTATCAGTCACAATACCAGCATTTGAAATTGGTGAAGAGAGCAATTGTTCCCATGGTCTTTCTGTGCTTTTGTCCAGTGCGGAGCCTCTCATTGATATTAACAGGTTTTCCAGTTTTAGGAGACTAGTGCTAGTATATCGGAGAGTTTTGATGTGTGTCCAGAAATGGAAAGTTAGAGCAGGGTTGAAGTGTGATAATGACGATTTCAGTACTCCCTACTTTGTTCAAGCCCTTAGTTTATTGATATCTTTTGAGCAGAAGAAATATTTTTCTGAAGTTTTTGAATATTTCAGTCAAGTTAATGTGCCTATTAAAGACATTCCTTCTATTGTGACAAAGTTTAACATATTTTTTGATGAGCAAGGTTTGCTTAGAGTAAGAAGTAAATTTAAGAAGTGGTATTTAAACAAAGATAACAAATTTCCCATTCTACTGCCTAATGATAGTTATCTCACAAGACTTATTATAATGAATGCTCATGATAAATTACTTCATTCTGGTAGTTATGCCGTATTGACCGAATTAAGAAGAAATTATTTCATACCCAAACATTTTTCTACTGTTAAGAAAGCTTTGAAGCAGTGTGTTCATTGCCGTCGGTTCAATAGTCGTAGCATTAAACTTAATCAGAATTCCTATAGAGATTTCCGTTGTAATCCACCTAATGTACCTTTTGCCAATATATTTATAGATTATCTTGGTCCATTTTCAGTTAAAGTTAGTGGTGGGACACATAAAGTATGGTTATTATGTTTGACTTGTACTTGGTCTAGAGCAATTAATATGAAGATAGTTAAAACTTTAAATGTAAGTGAATTCTTAAGAGCTTTTCAGATGCATTGCTTGGAGTATGGGATCCCTCAGTTGTGCATTAGTGATCAGGGATCGCAGCTTGTAGCCGGAGCTAATATTATTACATCGTTTATCAGGGATCCAGAAACTTTACTTTATTTTGAAGAAAATAATGTTGCCCCTCTTTCCTTTCAACAATATTCCAAAGGTGCTAGTCAGTTGGGATCTATGGTTGAGGTGTGCGTTAAAATGGTAAAAAGGTTAATTTTTGGAGCAATAAAGAATAACATTTTATCCTATTCGGATTTTGAATTTTTAGTATGTAATGTGATCCATCTCGCTAATAGACGTCCCATAGCTTTTAAGGAAGTTGTTAGAAATGATAGTGAAGATTCTCTTCCTGAACCAATCACCCCTGAACATTTGATCAGAGGGTATGAGCTGTCTTCCTTAAATTTGATTCCTGAATTGCAGAGCATTCCACAGGATCCAGATTTTGATTCCAGAGACATAGAGAGGAGTTACCAGGGGTTGTGCAAGGTTAAAGAAAATCTTAATAATATTTATCATAATGAGTTTTTAGGTAATTTATTATATCAAGCTATTGACCGAAAGGACAGGTATCGTCCGGTTTCTCATGCATTGATAAAGCCAGGAGATGTAGTTCTTGTGAAGGAGGAACATACTAAAAGGAGTAATTATCCCCTAGGATTAGTTCGCGAAGTTGTAAGTAATGATTTGGGAGAGGTGACCCAAGTAACTGTACTGAAAGGGAAAACTAAAAAGATTACTAAATTGCATGCAAGTCAAATAATTCATTTCCTTGAGATTAATACTACTGATGATGAAGTTTGTAATACTGATAATAAGAATGTTCCTGGTGCTGATAGAAAGAAAATTTCCTCGCGGCCTAAAAGAAAAGCTGCTACGGTAAGTGAGGAAAGAACAAGAAAAATGTTGCTCTAATTTCATATGTTCATTTACAGCGATGAAGATTTTTTACCTTTGAAAAATCTTCATCCTCTTCCGTGGACTAAACGGAAATTAGTATTTCTTACGTTTGTTTATTAGTATATTTATATATGTATTTATTGAAGTAAGGAGGACTTTTCTCTTAAACTATTAAAATAACTAGTTAAATTACATTTATATGCTTGGTACCATCTAAGTCCTGCTTGCTTACTACGAGCTAAGTAATTAGCTAACAAGCCTGCTAATCACGCCATTTTCTCTTTACTTGGGAGGTTCATGGATATACCCAAGTCAGTCTGGCCTAGCAAACCATACCGTCCATATCTTCACTGGCAGTATTTGGGCACGAAGATTTGAGCTGCCTGATACGTGCTACAAGATTTTTTATCATTGAATTTGTGCTGTGCTGCTATTTTACCGTACCATGTTTGGGTTGAAAGATTCAAGTGTTTCCGCATTGACGAAATTCAACATGAACTAACTTCCTTTAATTTGGACTCTGAGCTTCCTCCGACATGAAACTTTAAACTTCGAGGGCATTCGACTCGTCTCATAGCTTGCATGGATAAAGGTGAGAACCAAGCATTGTTAGGGGTTTCTAAATGTTTAATGGTAATCATTATCCGTTGCCTTAAGCCTTCAAAGCACCAATATAAAAATAGATTCCTTCCTCTCTGATAGATATATATATTGTGTACTATTAAACTAATTGTGATATTTGTACAATACTTTCGCTTAGGTATAATTGGTGAAGCTAGGTCGTCCTGGGTTATCATCCTGCGTTCATCTTTCTTATTTATATTATTGGTAAGACTTTATATTAGATTTAATTCGAAGGGTGAATGTTATATTGAATACATTATGCAAAATTATATTGCTTATATTTATAGCTTCAGGACAGTGTTTGATGTCGGAATGTATTTCATTTTCCAGGATATAATTTATCCATATGTTTAATTGAAGTGGCTTAGTCCGAGGATAAATTCCCTGTTTCTTACATTGGCGAGCACTTCCAATATTATCGGTAATGGCTTATTAGGTTTATATAGATCATATATGCAATTTACGATTTATTCATATACTTTGTTCAAATTGAATTTATATAAATTCCTTTCTTTTATTATATTTTGATATATTCCTTTTTGTTGTTTATACAGGTGAGGTTGGAAAAGCTGAAAGTAGTTTGGAAATTACCCCTAGATATAACCACCTTCAAGCAATCGGAATAAGCAATTTATAGCATTTTTATTTTTCTGAAATGTTTATAATAAATTTGGTGAATTGTTTTGAAGAGTTTTCCTAACTAACATTGTAGAATGTTCAAATTTCAGCTTATGGCGCCCAACGTGGGGCTTTGATGGAGACTGCCGAATTTGCCGGAGTAAATTTCTTGTGTTTAAGGGTTGCTCAGAGTCCAATAATTAATTTTCTTTTCTAGCTCGTTATATTTTGTTAATTATGAATAAGTTACAGGTATTTGTAGGTCAGCGGAAGACTATTAGGAAAAAGGTCACTGAATGTTTTAATAATGTTAATAATTATGATTCCTTTAATCCTTCTGAGCGTTTGTCTGAGAGAGCTATTCTCTTACACTATAAGGAAAAGTTGTCTGATCTCGATAGTAAGATTCTAACTGAGAAATTCTTTAATAGAGAAACTGTAGTTGAGGCTGATTTGGAAACTGAATTAAATTCCTGTCAAGATTATTTGGATAAAATTGAAAGGTTATTGCCCTTGCTTGATGTTTCTGAAAATCCTCGTTCTAATGTAACTGATACTGCTAGAAGCTTGCTTAAGCAGCCCACAGCTCCTCTTCCAAAATTTAGTAGTAGAGAAGGGGAAGATTTTTTAAGGTTCATAACCGAGTTTGAAAACACAACCAGTGCATTTAGTTATCCAGATAGGGATTTGTTGCTTTTACTAAAACAGCAAATAGATGGTAGGGCTAAGTATTTGTTGTATAGCTTAGAAGCTGACAAGCAATCTTATAAAGATGCCAAAGAGTTGTTGGTTTCAGCTTTTGCTTCTAAAGAAGCTAGAATAAATTCTACCATCCAGAAATTGTTGAATCTTAAGCTTGGAGAGAAGGATGATCCTTTCATATATATCTCAAATCTGAGAACTATTTGTGAGGCTGTTAGGACATTAAAAATTGATGCTAATGAGTTTACAAGGTTTTTTGCTTGGCGTGGTATTAATGATAATTTCAAGAGTCACTTGGTTCAAATCACCACGAAAACTCACCCCTCTTTGGATGATATTCTCGATAATTTTTTTAATGCTAGTGAGAGGTACGAAAGTACTAAAGGTAAAACTCCTCAAGAGATTAAGTTTAGAAATAAGTTCAGAAATACTCCTGTTAAAGACAGTACTGATAGTTTGGCCATTAAAACTAAAGTAATGGAAAGTAAATCTTCTGTACCAAACTGTCTCCTTTGTAGTAGAAGTGATAGTAAGGAAACTAATCATTATGTTAATAAATGTCAGAAATTCTCTACTCCTGCAGAAAAAGTTCACATAATTGAGTCTTTCGGAGGTTGTGTAAAATGTGGAATGTTAAACCATATGTCTAGCGAGTGTAGGTTTAGGTTTAAAAAGCGTTGCATAAATTGTAATGGTTATCACATGAGTTACCTTTGTTTGTCAGAATCTGCAAGGGATGGATCATCTCTGACTAATAAACTTAATTCTAATGCCAAACAGGAGGCTAGCAGTGGAGTTGCTGTAACACACCAGTACTCGACGAATTCCATATTGCCCACATTTACTTTTTCTCTTGAGGGCAATGATAGTGTCTATAGGGGTTTGAAGGACAGCGGTTCTCAGAGTACATTTGTGTCTGCTAGATTAGCAAATTCATGTAAGTTTAAAATTGTTCACTCAAACATTGAGCTCACGGTCAAGGGTTTTAATGAGAGTAAAAGGTACTGTACTAAAGTTATTAAGATGCCTCTTAGGATTGGAGATTCAGTGGAGCATATTTTGGCAATTGTGGTTCCGGAGATAAGCATTAATTTGGAGTTACCCTTTCTTGGTGAACTTGTTGAAGCTGTGCACAGTAAAGGGTTAGTTCTTGCTGATAAATTGTTGAATAGTAATTTGAGGAAAATTGATAATGTGCATCTTTTGCTGGGCACAGATTCTTTCAGTTGCTTAACGGGAAACGAGATAGTGATTGGTAATGCGAGTCCCTCTGTGTACATTGAATCTAAGGTAGGAATAATGCTCACTGGTAATATTGAAGCTTTGCTTGCCAATTTCAGAGGTACAGATGGGGGATTGGGAGCTTGTTTATCAGTAAGTAAGGAAGCTAATTGTTCTAATATCCATGTTTATAGCAATTCATTTTTTCTTAGCAATAATGTTGATATTTTGGAAGAGAATTGCCTATCAGGGTTTACTACTAATACATTTTTTTCAGTCCTTAATGATAAGGGTGATATTTTGGAGGGACAATTGCAGCGTGCCACTGATCAAATTCTCGAATCTGAGTGCAAATATTTCTTGAATTATGATCAAACGAATTATTGTGAAACTAATACAGACCTTGACGAAAAGTTAACTGAATTTACTTTAAAACAGATTAGTAGAAGATCTGACGGAAGGATAGAAGTTCCTTTGTCATGGAATACCAAAGTGTCTCATTTACTTTCTAAAAATGAGGTTTTATCTAAGCTCATACTTAAGTCAAACCTTAAGAAGCTCAGGAAGAATGAAGGTCATTTACAATTAGTTGATCAAACTTTTAAAGAGCAGATTAAGTTGGGTATCATTGAGCCAATATATGATTTAGAGGTTTACAAGGCTGAACATCCCTACTTCTCTTTTTTGCCTCATATGCCTATTTTTAAGCTAGACAGAGAGTCGACTAAATGTAGGGTAGTGTTTTTGTCTAATCTCAAGGAATCTTCTAAAAGCACATCTTTATCACATAACCAGTGTATGTTTTCAGGACCTATTTTGAATCAGAAATTGTCATCATCTTTCCTTAATTTACGGTTTGATAAGAATTTGTTAGTTTTTGATTTGCAGAAGGCGTTTAATATGCTTGCTTTAAGTGAAGCTGACCAAGCTAGATTACTGTTTTACTGGTACAAGAATGTTAGTAAGGGAGATTTTTCCTTGGTTGCATTTAAGAATGTTAGGCTTCCGTTTGAATTGAGATGCAGCCCATTTTTACTTATGATATCTCTGTATTACATATTAGTTGCACAAGCATCTGACCAGTCAATGTTGTCTGAATTGAAGCATTTAATATATTCACTTATATATATGGATAATGGAGCTGTCACTTTCAATGATTCAGAGAGTTTATATTGGGCTTATAAACAGATTCCATGTATTTTTGAGCCATACAATTTCAAGGTTCAACAGATTGTCACTAATGATAGGGATTTACAGGATGTAATTGATGTAGAGAATAAAGTAGTCACTCCTGAAATAAATAAACTGTTCGGTCTAACATGGGATAGGTACTCTGATGAGATATTTACAAAGCCCATTAATCTAAATGCTGAAGCTAAGACTAAAAGGTCCATATTGCAAACTATTGCTTCCCAGTTCGATATATTTGGATTTAATATGCCATTATTTAACAGGTGTAGATTATTTATGCATAAATTAGTGTCGAAAGAAACTTGGATGGGATCAAATACTATCTCAGGAGTTGCAGAAGGAATGGCAAAATATTTCAAAGCAGTGTAACAGAGCAGCACCTTTACGTATTTCTAGATCTGTTGGTCCTCGTAATGGTGAATATAGTATTGTAGTGTTTACAGATGCCAGTCGTGATATATATGGATGTGTCCTTTATTTGCTTCATAATGAGTCTAATAAGCTCAGCTTCGTTCATGCCAAAAATAGGCTAGTTAATAAACAGCTAGATGGCAAGTCAATACCAGCCCTTGAGTTAAATGCAATAAGTTTAGGAGTAGAATGTACTATGGAAATTTTCAATGACTTATCTGGGTCACATTGCATGAAGCCTCTACGGATTGTGAATATAACTTTATATACAGATTCCATTTGTGCTTTACATTGGCTTAATGCATCTTCATCTAAACTAGATAAAATGAATAAACACACAACATTTGTTCGCAACAGGATTCATAATATTCAGAGAAAGTGTGAAATGTTTCCTGTCACTTTTAAATTTGTTTCTGGTAAGGCAAATCCTGCAGATTTGGTGACAACATGTGTGTCGTATAATCAGCTCATGAATTCAAATTATTTTTCAGGACCTAGTTTGGATGAAGCCAATATTCCAGAGCTATCAGTCACAATACCAGCATTTGAAATTGGTGAAGAGAGCAATTGTTCCCATGGTCTTTCTGTGCTTTTGTCCAGTGCGGAGCCTCTCATTGATATTAACAGGTTTTCCAGTTTTAGGAGACTAGTGCTAGTATATCGGAGAGTTTTGATGTGTGTCCAGAAATGGAAAGTTAGAGCAGGGTTGAAGTGTGATAATGACGATTTCAGTACTCCCTACTTTGTTCAAGCCCTTAGTTTATTGATATCTTTTGAGCAGAAGAAATATTTTTCTGAAGTTTTTGAATATTTCAGTCAAGTTAATGTGCCTATTAAAGACATTCCTTCTATTGTGACAAAGTTTAACATATTTTTTGATGAGCAAGGTTTGCTTAGAGTAAGAAGTAAATTTAAGAAGTGGTATTTAAACAAAGATAACAAATTTCCCATTCTACTGCCTAATGATAGTTATCTCACAAGACTTATTATAATGAATGCTCATGATAAATTACTTCATTCTGGTAGTTATGCCGTATTGACCGAATTAAGAAGAAATTATTTCATACCCAAACATTTTTCTACTGTTAAGAAAGCTTTGAAGCAGTGTGTTCATTGCCGTCGGTTCAATAGTCGTAGCATTAAACTTAATCAGAATTCCTATAGAGATTTCCGTTGTAATCCACCTAATGTACCTTTTGCCAATATATTTATAGATTATCTTGGTCCATTTTCAGTTAAAGTTAGTGGTGGGACACATAAAGTATGGTTATTATGTTTGACTTGTACTTGGTCTAGAGCAATTAATATGAAGATAGTTAAAACTTTAAATGTAAGTGAATTCTTAAGAGCTTTTCAGATGCATTGCTTGGAGTATGGGATCCCTCAGTTGTGCATTAGTGATCAGGGATCGCAGCTTGTAGCCGGAGCTAATATTATTACATCGTTTATCAGGGATCCAGAAACTTTACTTTATTTTGAAGAAAATAATGTTGCCCCTCTTTCCTTTCAACAATATTCCAAAGGTGCTAGTCAGTTGGGATCTATGGTTGAGGTGTGCGTTAAAATGGTAAAAAGGTTAATTTTTGGAGCAATAAAGAATAACATTTTATCCTATTCGGATTTTGAATTTTTAGTATGTAATGTGATCCATCTCGCTAATAGACGTCCCATAGCTTTTAAGGAAGTTGTTAGAAATGATAGTGAAGATTCTCTTCCTGAACCAATCACCCCTGAACATTTGATCAGAGGGTATGAGCTGTCTTCCTTAAATTTGATTCCTGAATTGCAGAGCATTCCACAGGATCCAGATTTTGATTCCAGAGACATAGAGAGGAGTTACCAGGGGTTGTGCAAGGTTAAAGAAAATCTTAATAATATTTATCATAATGAGTTTTTAGGTAATTTATTATATCAAGCTATTGACCGAAAGGACAGGTATCGTCCGGTTTCTCATGCATTGATAAAGCCAGGAGATGTAGTTCTTGTGAAGGAGGAACATACTAAAAGGAGTAATTATCCCCTAGGATTAGTTCGCGAAGTTGTAAGTAATGATTTGGGAGAGGTGACCCAAGTAACTGTACTGAAAGGGAAAACTAAAAAGATTACTAAATTGCATGCAAGTCAAATAATTCATTTCCTTGAGATTAATACTACTGATGATGAAGTTTGTAATACTGATAATAAGAATGTTCCTGGTGCTGATAGAAAGAAAATTTCCTCGCGGCCTAAAAGAAAAGCTGCTACGGTAAGTGAGGAAAGAACAAGAAAAATGTTGCTCTAATTTCATATGTTCATTTACAGCGATGAAGATTTTTTACCTTTGAAAAATCTTCATCCTCTTCCGTGGACTAAACGGAAATTAGTATTTCTTACGTTTGTTTATTAGTATATTTATATATGTATTTATTGAAGTAAGGAGGACTTTTCTCTTAAACTATTA
>NC_090738.1:67227981-67240481 GCF_036898095.1 Palaemon carinicauda
TCAAAGAAAATATCTTGATTTACAACATTTTTGTTTAGATTTTGATTTAAAGGGCTGTGAATTTAAATTTGAAAGTAATACACTATTAAATTTAGAAGAATATATTTCATATTGTAAAAATAGAACTGGAACACCGGAATATTTTTTCATACATAATATTCGACATAAATGTAAAAAATATAACGAAAATAATCTAATCTATGAAGTTCTATATTTAATAACCGAGGGCTTAGGTATAATTAACTTTTCTATATATATACTAGGAAAGGGTAAAAGTTTTAGTAATGGATTTCATATTGAAATTCCTTCATTGATAATGAGATATCATGATTTAATTTGTCTTTATAATATGTTACACGCAGTTATAGAAAATCATAGTTTTTTTGATCCAACAGCCAATTATAGTGTCTTCGGATCAGCAAAATATGGAGATGCTAATTTAAATGTAAATGAAATAGATTGCTCATATTTGCCTTATAGTTGCTACAAGGACGGGGCCTTTATATCTGAAAGTCCTTTAATTGTTGATTTGGATAGTGCTTTTGATTTGTTTAATATTTTTAAGCCCATATCAGAGCATACAAAAATTTATTCCTTGAAGTTATTTCTTCATAATGATAACTTGAATTCTTCATTAGAGCACGAAGAAGAAATCATACAAAGTTTTATAGAAAATGAAAATATATTTAGTGCACGTGAAATTGATAATGGCATTCCGGATTGGAAGAGAGAAGAAAGTGCTAATGTCTATAATAAAAATAATGCATGGAAAAAGACATTTAACCTTATTAGGTGGCCCAACAATAAAGAAAATTTAAATTCTTCTTGGTTTTTACCAAATTGTTCAAGCTCAAGTATGCATTTGTATACCCACGTTGGATATCTCGTCGATAGAACAAATTCTAATATCCGATTTAAAATATATAAGAGCATATTTCCTAATTTTAATGTAGTGAAATTTCAAGATATACCACATTTAAATATATCAAACTATCCAATAGTTTTGAATTGTATATGTAATGACAAAGACATTACATATTATAATAATCATCAAAAAGAAACCCATTGGAATATATTCATGTTAGAATTACTAAATTATAGTATATTAAAAGATTCTTACAATACATGTTTTTTAAATGCCATTATTGGTGATGATTTTCAAATATATGAATACAAAACCAACGAAGATTTTCTAATTACAATAAAAACAAGCCCGTATAATAATAATGTTATAAACGCCACACCTTTCGAAAACGACTTACTCTTTCCCTATAATTTAGAACACGTTTTGCAATTATATGATCGCGAAAAACTGAGACACACAATACATTTCCTCGTGTCAATATACTTTTTATTATTAAAACAATCTGATGATTTAAAATCACATTCATTATTATTATTAGAATGGATTAAAATGATTATAACTTATAATACTCAAAATAGTAGAATTATCATTGAAGAATTTTTACAAATTTATTACCATTTAAATTACAAATATATCAGATTTCCAAACTTATTAAATTTAGATGACTCCATGAAATCTTGGGTCATCTTATGTATCAAACATCTATTGATAATTGAAAACATTATGGAAATCGAGGAGGCAATAAGTGTAATTAAAAATTATAATATATCTCAAACACAAACTTATGATGAAAGCGAATTTGATAGTGATGACAACCACAAAGGTAGTTTTAATGATGAAATAGATTCTCAAATAATCAAACATTTTAATATACCACAAACTTTTACAATCCAAGGAGCATCAAGAAATATCATTATACCCAACATTATTATTGCTGCGATATTATTAGTCAAGAATGAATCTATATTATATGAATTATTAGCAATATATCGGCCAATAATATTACTTGGCAATAGCAGTAGCTTTAATGAAGGGGGGGGGTAAGGATAATAACAAAAGTATAACTAACAAAAATAAAAATAATCAAAGCAAACAAAATAACAAAACTGGAACTATTAATAATAATATAAATAATGGTAAATTGGTAATCTGGGACGAATTTAGATGGAAAAAATGTTCGATATCGTCTCTTTCTGTGGCTTCTATACCGCTCCATATACCAGAAATATATTATATCGCTAACATACGAAGTCATATATCAAATTTTATCGTTACTAAAAAGAAAAAATATAATGAAAATTTGAAGAAGAAGAAAAAGAATAATAATAATAATAATAATAAAAATAATAATAATAATAATAATAATAATAATAATAAATTGAATATAGAATTATTGACGAAAGAAGAAAGTATAATATTTTCTAATCGTATTCATTGTACAACTAATAAAAATACTGGATCTATAATAAATCAAATTATAAGCAAAATTGAAGCTTTTTGGAATGGAAGTAAAATAAACAGCTTGCCACCAACATTTCTCAAACTTTTCGAAGACAGGTACATTTTAATTGGATTAAGTTTAAGTGGAAGCGATTCTTTGGTTCTCTTAAAACCAATACCTATGTACTATATAGATGACGAAGAAAATAATTTTTCAATCAGTTACAGTAATTATCCGAAGAATAATTCAAATAGCTATGGAAATGGGGAGAAAGAGCATGACATCATAGATGATAATTTAAATGACGTAATGGAGCATATCCCCAAATGTAAATTTTTACACAAACAATTTTTTCCCATTGTTCAGAATGTCATAAGTAATATATCAGAAGAAGAAAAAATTGAAAATTACGAAAGGCTAAAAATTTTACACGATGAAAGAAAATCCATCGATAATCATTCACAAACCGAATGTTCTTCAATCGATGATCAAATTAAACCAAGCATGGTACATGGTCATTTTTTTGGTGATGGGGGAAATATTTTATGTTCATCAGAAATTTTAATGGCCAAAAAAAGAAAATTTGCAAATATGTCTAAAAGAGAATTACATTTATATTTAACAAACGAATTGTGTAAAAAAAAGGAAACTATAGAGTTAATTAAACTAACCAAATATTTTATTTTGAAACAAATAGCTAATAGTTATAGTGACATGATGGATGTTGTAAAACTATTACCTGAAAACGAAAACCACGATATTTTAAAAATGATAGATATTTATCTGAAAACTCCCCCACAAGAACAAAAAAAAACACTGCAATATCGTATAGAGACTTTAGCTATCTGTTATGAGCGCATATCAAAAATACACCCAAGTGGATCCAGTTTTCTTAAAGATATTCCCACAGATTCTATGAATATTGTAGAATGTAATTGTTGTTTAACTTTTACTTGTATTTCATTATTACAAACATTTAGTTATGATATATCGTCCTTGATATACGTATTAAAATTGATATTGCGGGCTATTTGTCATGGTGTTAGTTTGAAAAATAAACACCTTCATTTTTTTCTAGGAGAAACTAATTCAGGAAAAACTACATTTTTAAACCAAGTATTATCTGTTCTTGGCAATCATGCTGGAATTTTATCGTCACATACTATGAATCACTCTTCAACGATAGATCGATATCACGACCTTTCCAAAAGCTCAAATTTTGCAAAGTTTTGGTATATGGATGAAATTGCCAATAAACCATTTAATAGGCAATTGATTAATCAAATAACTGGTAGTTCTCGTTTATTTATTCGATCAAATTATGAATCAGGTAATAACGTTAAACTCGCATCGACCATATTAATATTTGGTAACAATAAACCTCAATTCTCAGAGCAGTGTTCAGCTTTATTATCAAGATTAAGATTCATGTCTTTTCGTTCTCGATTTGATTCTACTCTTCCCGTGAATTTTAAAATGGCTCATTTCCCCAAACTTTCATTGTATAATGATTATGATAATAAATTCCAAGTTGGAATGGCTGCATTATTTTTACACGCTATGTGTCACTGTACAATAAATTCTCCGTTATATTTATATGACTCCTTATTTGTTGGCGAATTGAAAATAACTCAAAATATACAAAAATCCACAGATATGTATTCACCCGTGACAGATATAGTTCATTTCATAATCACTTCTTGTAATTTAGAAGAAGACCCCGAATATCTAATTACACATAAACGTATATCTTATCTGTTATTATATTTGAATATACTTAAATGTATAAATATAGCATCCGTATCTGATGCCATAATATTTTTATCAAAACACTATCATACATCTCTTATTGATGATGAATTATTAATTTGTGATGATATATACAAAGACGGCCTAGAAATTCACAAAACCGCCGTTTTTCACGGACTCAAGGAAAAAGATATAATGATAAACGACGAAAAGATTTCTGTTATAAATAAGAGGAGAATTAATAATAATGATAATACAATAGCAATATATGAAAATGATTTCAAACGAAAAAAACACGTGTAATTAAAAAATGGAGGATCAATTGGGGTTATCAACCCCACCACCTTCTTTATCACAAATCGACGAAATAGATATCATACCAACATTTCACCCATATATTCAAAATGGTGGTTATCCCTATATGAATAAAATAGATTCAAAAGATATAAATAACGTCTTTCAAAATAGAATAGCTACTTCAATTCCTACATTAAATTATGAAATTAATGATGAAATTCTTTCAAATCCAAATTCAACACCAGAAACGCAACAACAACAAGATATTATGATGGATGATAGTATAAATTTTGATAAAAGTTTTTTGTCCTCATCCCAGCCAACACCTCAAAATAATACTGATAAAATAAAATTTATTAATCCTGATACGATACAATCTTTGTTGGTATCAATTAATAGATTATTAGACACGATGGATGTTCCTCCACCCCCGGTATTCATTCCCCCCACCACTAATAATATAAAAGTTAAAAGAGAGATTGAAAAGGTTTTACCTTTTGGGTATAGTTAAATTATAACAAGGAAAAAAATATGAATAATCACACTAAAACACAAGGACAATGAAAATAATTCGAGGTTTTTTTTTTTATTTAAAAAGTTCATTTTTACACAGATCTTATGCACCTAAGTTTTTCAAAAGCAACGTCGTCGCTCGTAGCATAGATATGTATTTTGTACAAAGTATTTGTATCATCGTCTTGTTTATAATTAACACACTTAAATTTTTGGCCAGTCTTTCCACCCAAAGCTAATTCAGTTTTTGAAGCAATAATCATATTTCCTCGGTCTACCTCATCAAAACAAGAATCTGTTAAAACTTCTAATGCTTCTACGTGTGGGGTTGTACAATTACCAGCCGATATATTAAACACCAATATAGCGGTAGGATTCGCTCTTTCCATTAGATCGTCATTATCAATTATTTCCCTGGGTTGAGAATTTTCACAAATTTTAATTTGTAACTGATTATCATCGGAAATTAGTCTGGAAAGCATATATGATGTGTGTTTTTTAGTTATAAACGAGTCGTCACAATTTACTCCAGCATATTCTTTAATCTGAATGGCCGTATCTCTGTTAGACATGATATTATTTATGTAAATATGAAAATTTAGAAATTTGTTTTGAGGAGTATTTTCATAAAGCAGAAACAACTGTAAATCCTGTGGACTGGATAAATTAGGCTTATGATTTTTTCTGATCAATTTCATTCCCTTTATATAATTATCTACTGCAAAATAAACATCTCCTCGATTTTCTCTCGCATCAGTTAACTGTAAACTCATATATTTCTTATCCTCGTGTGTAATAAATTTATCCATTGTTAATTTCTATTAAAATGGGCAGGTACGGCAAGTAATAGTTGTTGTAGGAGAGTATCCTAGGTCGTGTTCTATTTTACTTTCAAACAAGGGAGTTGGCCCCTTTATATATTGCTGTTGCTATAATATATATATAAAATTTTCCCTTTTTATAATTAATAATAATAATAATAATAATAATAATAATAATGTCATGTTTTCATTGGTTAAATAAAAAATGGTGATATTGCCAAATAAAAATGATGCTTACAACAGTTTTATACTTAATAAAAACCAAGACCAGTTTTGGATAATTGGAGGATATAACGATACTCACAACGATGAAACATATTTTTATATTTTACGCCCAACTTGTTATGAAATACAAGAAAAAACTATTTCAAAGCCCTTATCAAAAAACAGAATTGAACAAATAAAGGCATCAGAACTGAAGGAGAATCCTTATTTAGATATTAACAAATATCAAAATTTTATTAAGGATTTAAATGAAAATAGTGAAAATAATTCGTGTATGAATGTAAGTTATAAAATAGACAACGGTATCGTAGTGTTGAATGAAGATATAATAAGTGAAGTCTTGAAACTTTCAACAAATGTTATGCAAAATATTCATGACCACAATAAAGCAAAAACTATAGAGTATAATATTCATGAAAATATTTATAACACCGAAGAAACCATTTATAATTTTGAGGATATTATGTGTGGAAATATTAATGTTGTATGGTTAATGGGAAAATATACAAAATTCAATAAAATGAATGACGAGGATACTATATACCTCATAAAAATTCCATCTCAGGAAGAAATTCAAGAGAGAAAAGTAGTAGATTATCTTCCTTCCAGAAATACTTTATTTCGGGTCAGAGAAACAGAAATTCTCAAATATATCAAAGAAAACTTATATAGTTTTCCAAATGTATATGAAATTGAGAACCATCAAGATCGAAATCCTACTATACGATGTGTTAGTAGTTGTATGGATCCAATTGATGTATTTTTACTTCAGTCTAATGTAATAAAATATTGGGAAAATACTATACAAAACATTAAGCTATTCGATACAATTTGGATATTTTTAATAAAAAAGGGAAAGGTTTGTTATAATGATGTTTGTTATTGTATAATTCCATCAGAACAAGAAATAATTAAAGGGAAAATAGATTTATTTGCTATACATAACCGCATTCGAATTATTATTGGAGATTTTATGAATTCTTTGGCTCCTATGGAAATAAAAACTGAAAATATTTCAGTTTATAATTTTCTGATAAATAATGATAGTAATATCTTAGAATTAAGAACAAAAAATAATACCCTTCGCCCAAAGACGCTTTTAACCTCTATAAGAAAATCAATATTTACAGATTTATTTGATTTGTATGATAAAAAACACGTCCCCGAAAGAATTTGTTTAACCAATGATAATGAGATTTGCGTGTTAAATAAAGACGAAAATATATCTAATTGTGCCTTTGTATGTACAAAAATAACAAAAAAGGAATTACAAAACAAAACCATTGAAAAACCATTATCAAATGATAAATTGTTCAGAGTAAAAAGTAATATTTTAAATATATGTTTGGGTGATTCAAATGCTTTTGACCATGGAACTAATGGGTTAAGTGTGAATATGTATAATATTTCCAATGATTTAAAAACATTGGCGAAAAATAATGCTATAATTATAAAACAATTAGATGTCTATAAAGAAAATAATTATCACGAGGAAATGGAAATCAACCAAGAAAATTTTAAACAAATTTTATTACAAGATTATCAAAATAGTTTGACTTCATTTCATAATACCAATGCTCTTCAGAAGCGTAAACGGGAAAGCGAAACATTTGAAACCAACAAAAAACTACGATACACAAAGATTGGTTGACTTATATATCATTGTCTTACAATAACCAATAATCTTTTTAAAATCAATTAAATAATGAGATGACAACAAATAAAATAAAAAAAACAATCAGTAAAGTAGGACTATTTCATTCCCTTTGTTTCGAGTATGATTAGGTACGGATCCTTTTATTTTTATTTTCATTATCACTATCATCATCTTCTTTACTGTAAAGGGTTATATATTGGTTGATCCTCCTATCATTGGGGTACAGGTTACAACTGTATAAATTCAATGTGTCATTATTGTGATTATAATTACTGCCCAAAAATTCTAGATTTTCATAACTCATCACATAATTATATATGTGTTTGTGATAATTGTACATATCATCAACGGAACAAGGAAAGTAAGACTTCCTCAACGCGCGCCCATAATCTTCAAACTTATATAATCGTAACTGTTGATCTCGAAAAAAATTTTGAGAATATGGAAAATATTTTGTAATAACATTTTCACACATATTAAGGGCTTTATCATTTAAATAATTAGAAGATTTGTGGTGATTTGAAATAATATAATCAAACTTTACATCTTTATTAAATAACGTATTTATATATGTTTCAATTGTTAAAAGTTCTGGTTTAGATATAACTACATATATTTCACTAATAATCTTTTTGTCCTTTAAAATATATTCTATCCAATTTTGTTTTTTTATTAACTTTTTAGATAATTCTACCGCGTTGTCGTCGTGGAAAGTATTATGTGAACAATAATATAAATCGAGCATTGAAAATATATATACTGGATACCTTTGGGGGTCGATGTTTGGCATATTATGGATATTTAATTGTCTCCGCTTTAAATGATTGGTTGCTACCTTAGATATACTTTTATCAAATCTTAAGTGATCTTTTTCGTTCAACATAATAACATTTGGAAGCCCATCAAGTAATACATGAAACATATTTGAAATATATGTATTAACTGCTTCTCCACAAAGAGCGCCAAATTTATCACATATTTCCAGGCACAAATTTGCGTGCATATCATAAGAAAATAATGGCACCGTGTTTGGTGTTATAAATAATTTATCTTCATATTGATTCGGTTTATCATTTTTCTGCGCATCCAAATAATTATATGAGACTCCTATACTTAAAAATTTTTTAAATTTGTCCAAGAAATCGTCTGGTGCATCTTTTATTTCCTTTTTTTTAATAAATTCACAAATAAGTTCAAAACATTTTTTCATTGTATCCCTTCGTACAATACAAACATCGAATCCATTTTTTTTTGAAATATATTCAAATATAACTTTTCTGTGGTAATTTGTATATAAATTTGTAGTTCTACATAAATCAATATTAAAATTTGGAAAAAATTCTTTTATATTTTTAAAATTACTTAACACACAAGCTTTATGAATAGTCTCAAAATATCGATTATATTTATTAAGTAATATAAAGGCCTGTAAAAATACAACATTCAATTTCTGGTTATCTTTTAAAGAATTTATATCAATTTTATTATATAAAGATATCAAGCGTCCATATGGATTATTATTTATAAAATTAGCAAATGCTTTATGATTTTCGTGGCATTCATAATAATAATCATCTTTAAGTGTCAATAATTTTTCTTTAATACAAGAAAATTGAATGGGACAGGGAATTACCATCGTTATATAGACACAATCCTCAAAATTTCTACCGCGTACTGCTGTTGTTACATGTTCTATGCCATATCCACGAAAAATTTGATCATTGCTAGTAATTTTATATTCATCCGAAACCCGATAGTAAACATCACTACTTTTCTTCTTTAATAAAAACATGGTCTTTATAACTAAATGTTTAATTCAAGAGAATTGACCGATCAATATATACACGTATAATATATATGTATCTCTTGTTTTTGTTATATATATATATAGGAAAAACGAATAATAATATTTTTTGTTTATTTAATATAAATTATTTATATTTGAATTTCATACAAAACAACGGATTCCTAATTAAAGGATTAATTAAAAATAAAAAGATAAGCAACGATTTCACACAAATAACATAATCATAACCCAATTCATAAATTTAGTATAGGAAACGTAAAACAAACCACCTATAGTTACGTTTTAATAAAAGCTTGATAATATTTAGTTTGAATGCATTCGAGGTGGAATACAGACCCACACTCAATACACTGATTATACATTAACCTGGATTTCTTATCCTTTTTCATAATTGTATTAAGGGTCTCGCAAGTTTTACATCTTATAAATTTCTTTACATAGGACCTTAAAATATTTTCCATATCATTTAATGTATACTTCCCACGCAGGACCAATTCATTGTTAGAGTTTATACTTGTATTAATACAACCAAGTTCAGATGAAATATATTGTAAAACGTGTGCATTTTCTCTATTCAAATTATAACAGGTTTCAAAAAAATTTGAGTACAAAGTTTTTTTTCCCGAATAAAACAATACAGGTTTTTTTATTTTAAACTTTTTGGTTGTTTTGTTTTTTTCGTTTATGGGTAATTTGCTTAATACAAAATTTAACATATCTTCATAACTATAATCGTCATTGCAACCATTTTTTGTGTTGATATCATTTAAAACAATTTTGTCTTTATTTTTCTTTGTTTTTTTTTTATATTTTAAAAAATTATCTGCATCCTCCATAATTCAAAATGAATAAGCAAAATACGAGTAATTCTTTCTTATACCACTATCCTAATTTATTAAATAAAAAGTCAGAACACAATAAAGAAAATCCAACGTTATTATTAAAAGGTGAGGACAATATCAAGGATGATTTATCTGAAGATTTTTTTCAAACGGATTTATCGGGCTTTGTAGAAGAATCACCTTTAGCGCCCGTTCTTTTTGTAATTGACTTTGATAATACTCTAGCTGTGTATGACGATATGTATATTTTAGAGAATAATTGTACTAACAATCTACGAAGTACTTATACTCGCCCCTTTATGCTAGAATTTTTAAATTTTATTAAATCTGTTAACACAAATAATGTGATTATTATGTGGACAGCAGGAACAGATTTATACATTAAGCAAAATCTTATATTATTGAATATTGCACATTATTTTGACCATGTTTTATCTAGAAAACATTGTCAAGAATCTAGTTTGAAATATAAAGGTAAATGTAAATCACACGCCTATCTTGTATCTTTGTTTCCCCAATATAAACGTATGCGATCAATTTTAATAGATAATTATGCACACAAAAATGGGTCTTCTACTGGTTATACAGAAATATTATCAGTTAAACCATTTGGGCTTTTAGATATTATAAAAATGTATGGGGCTTATAATATAAATCCTCTACATATAAATGATATTGAGAGTTTCATCATTTCTAAAGGAAAAGAAGGTACTAATTTTGTTACAAACAATTCACGCGGAAATAAAAAGGACAAAGAAAGTTTTTTTGGTGATATAACTTTATTGAATGTCATATTATTTTTACAGGAACGTTTTTTTGATTTATATTTTACGGGGGCAAATGATGATGTTAAAGAAAAACAATTATCAAAAAACCACGAAACCCCGCTTTATTTTTGTTATTTAATGACAATAGATTGGCGTGAAAAAATAGTTTTGGTCCCAATACAAAGGGAATGGGCAACATCCAGTGGATGTCGTCTTTTTGCTTACATTTTGAATTTCAAATAAATACATTTTACATTAAACTGGGTTAACTTTAATCGTAAAACCTTATGTGATACGTATGATCCTCATCATCATAAGGAAGTTTAAACGTCATTAACGACGTATCTATTTCTTCGCTGGTTATCACTTTTTGTTTAGTGTTGTTTTCCTTCTTTGAGGGTGGTAATAATTTTTCTTTTTCTTCTTCGTTGATCATCAAGTTTTGTTCAATGTTGTTTTCCTTCTTTGAGGGTGGTAATAATTTTTCTTTTTCTTCTTCGTTGATTATCAAGTTTTGTTCAATGTTGTTTTCCTTCTTTGAGGGTGGTAATAATTTTTCTTTTTCTTCTTCGTTGGTTATCAAGTTTTGTTGTAAAGAAGCCATTGTTTGTTTATATCTAATTCGTACTAGGCAGAAAAATGATGGTAGTCACCATAAAAAAGCAGCTTTCATATTGATATGTGATACCAAA
Organism: Palaemon carinicauda; assembly: GCF_036898095.1. NCBI lineage: Eukaryota > Metazoa > Arthropoda > Malacostraca > Decapoda > Palaemonidae > Palaemon > Palaemon carinicauda. Next base: position 67,239,658 of record NC_090738.1, read on the forward strand.
AAAAATTTTTTAGATGGGGGGGGGGATTGTTATAAAAAAATAAAACTAGAAAATTGTAGTGATCCAAAAAATAAAAAAAAGGAAATGTGAAATATGTCAGGTTAAAAGGTTATTATGGGTAGATTGAACGAGTTATTTTTTGCTTTGCGATATTTTTCATTATATACACTAGGAGATAGATAGATGGGTTCTGTTTTAGTGATGACTATTTGTTTAAAAAGGGTTTTTTTATTTTTTAAAATGACTGTATCTATAAGTAATAAAAAAAAAGGACGAGGACATCTCGTATAATTGGTCCAAAGTGTCTTTTAGTAAGTTAAATTTAATAAAAATCATACCCTTATTTTCTTATTTTTCCTTAATCACAATTGCCAATTATCTTTAATAGGCTAAGAAATTTAACAAAATATGATCGTTTACATTAAATTATATACCCCATTGACGTTTACACTAAATATGCATTTTTAATACTAATTGTACGTTTTTCTTAAACAGCACCACATATATATATATATACCTGTATATATATATATATATATATATATATATATATATATATATATATATATATATATGTATATATATATATATATATATATATATATATATATATATATATATATATATATATATATGTATATATATATATATATATATATATATATATATATATATATATATATATATATATATATATATATATATATATATATATATTATATACATATACATATTTATTTGTATTTATATATATATATATATATATATATATATATATATATATATATATATATATATATACATATATATATATATATATGTAT
>NC_090738.1:67250481-67252981 GCF_036898095.1 Palaemon carinicauda
TCCACAAAACACATAAAAATATTTTCAAAAATTCTAAAATAGTTACTTTACTTGAACAGAAAAAGAAATAAAAAATTATTCGAAAACATATCCGAGCACTATTTTCAAATCAATATGTCGTATGTTATGAGATAAAGTTTATCGGGATTTTAAAAAGAAAAAAAATACACACATTAAAGTTCATCTCCTTATTAACTGATGGGGAACTGAATCCTGAAATATTTCTCCGTTAAGTTATACCTTTCCAGCAATATGATATATATCTACACACACACACTCATACACACTCATATGTGTGTACAATAATATATATATATATATATATATATATATATATATATATATATATATATATGTATATATATATATATGTATATATATGTGTATATATGTATATATAACTATATATATATTTATATATATATATATATATATATATATATATATATATATATATATATATATATATATATATAAATATATGTACATATATAGTTATATATATATATATATATATATATATATATATATATATATATATATATATATATATATGTATATATATATATATATATATATATATATATATATATATAATTCATAAGAGTTATTTCTCACTAAACGTTTAGTATCATTATCATTATTATTATTATTATTATTATTATTATCATTATTATAATCATTATCATTATCATTATTATCAATATTATTGATATTATTATCAATATAATTATATTATTATTATTATTATTATTATTATTATTATTATTATTATTATTATTATTATTATTATTATTATTATGTGTCAATATGTGTCATTATTGAATCATCATGTACCGATTTAAGTTTACCAATAATTAAAACTTACTTTTAGAAAGTATTTAAATAGCGGTTTATTAGACTTTTAAAGCTTGACTTCCTGTCAGATTTTATATTGAGATTGAGATTAAGAAATAAAAATAATAATGTACCTAACAACTAAAGGAAATGTCAAATGAAAAACAAAGAAACGCTTTGTTTGGAATTGAAAGAAACCAAAGACAAATGAACAACAAATAAGTGTACATAATCACTATTAGAATAAGATTAAGCATGCAATAGTAAATAAATATGCACTTTACAAAAACGGTAAATTAGTTAAATACAACAATGTAACTGTAATATAAACTGCAGATAATTTCAAAGAAATACGAAACGCAAATAATGCTTTAATGAACAATCGGAAGTTGTTTTTCACTAAAATAGTTGATTACACTAACGTTAGGAAAGTATTTTCCCCACTGTAATTTCAAGAATCATGGCTCCATACCCTTCAAAAGAAATTAATTTCTTTTCAATTTAAAAGTGCTAAATCCCAATGACCAAGATTTCATGCTTTCATGAAAGACCTTTATTTAAATGTCTGAATTAGGTCTAACAACGTTATTTATGTAAGAATGATATATATATATATATATATATATATATATATATATATATATATATATATATATATATATATATATATATATATATATATATATATGTATATTATTTCTGGAATCGTTATTAAATAAGCTTACTGATTAATCTAATTTAGAGCCCTTGGGTATTATGAATATTTATAAAATATTCCCATTTTACAATTTTTTTTTTCTGTGGGCGTTATCATGAAATACAATACATATCCCTTCGTTAAAGATCTTTAAAATTTTTGAAAGATCTCCAAATACCAGGCTTTAAGACCAGCATTTCCTGACACTGTAATAATGGATTTTACTAAGTTTAAAATAGTGGAGAGAGAGAGAGAGAGAGAGAGAGAGAGAGAGAGAGAGAGAGAGAGAGAGAGAGAGAGAGAGAGAGAGAGAGAGAGAGAGAGAGAGAGATATCAATATCCCATCGCTGAGTCTCTCACCCATCCTTTTCACTAACCTTCCCTATTTCTAATTACCTGTGTCAGTTTTCTATAACCTTTTTTTTTATTTGTAATTTTAAGGAAACACTTTTCTAGTCGGTGTTTGTTATTACACTCTCTCAAGCACAACCTTCCATTTCAGGTTGAGTTTTTATTTTCCTACTCTGTCATTTTTAAGACTAGCTTCACTTCCATCTTTTTTTATGGTTTTTTTTTATTTTCTCTTTCTAATTTTCTTGTCTCTTTTGTCGATTCCTATTTCTGTCTATTTTTCTTATGTTAGCTCTCTTTCATTACTTCCTAGTTTATCTCCTGATGTTTTGGATGAATTCATATGTACTTTCCTCTTCTTTATCTTTGAGTGAAGGGTTTCCTTTTACTACTTTCTGTTATCACTTCAATCTAGATTTTTCTTTTAATGTGTATAGACAAATATACATTCATACACACACACGCACATACATACAAACACACACACATACAAACACCAACATATTTAAGAGGAAATCCATAATAACGTAGGACTCTTCACTAAATTGGCAGGTGCACGCTATCAAGGTCTTTTTTTATAGCCCGCAAATGCCATTAAAAGTGAACTTCTATATC
>NC_090738.1:67257981-67260481 GCF_036898095.1 Palaemon carinicauda
CCTTAAAAAACCAAAGTCATACAGATTTTTATAACCATTAATAAATCTACATATTATTTTTCTTCAATTGGTCTGTACGTAAAAAGGGACTTTCTCGCAAGGCGTGATAACAGGGAACTACGAGAAATTATTTTACGGATGTCAAAATTTTTTATCATAATAATGTCGTTGCAAAAGCCTTACTGGTATTTAAACAATATCTTTTGAAATATACTCAACTTGCAATAAACAGTTTCATTAAAAATGTTTAAGGTAACCATAGAGAGAGAGAGAGAGAGAGAGAGAGAGAGAGAGAGAGAGAGAGAGAGAGAGAGAGAGAGACACTTGCCTGTAGTTTGTTTTTAGCTTTTAGAAGAAACAAAAGAACGAAGCAAATGGACCAAGTGATATATAAATGAGCAGTACGAAAATCAAGGAGTGTTCTCTCAACTGGCGAAACTAAAACTATCTTTCATTCGCAGAAAATACAGACAAGAAAATTATCTTATGAAACTCCCCAATTTACATCCTAAATCGACAACCACTTATGTTTTATTAACAATTAATACTTATGTAGGTCACTGTAAGCATTTACTCTTCACAAAAAAGGAAAAAGAAAAAAAAAACAGACTACCATTTTTTCTAATATAATTTTTTGACAAATGTTAAAAATTCGCTTTGAAAGCCATAAAGGTCACCAGATCAAAGTGTGTTTTGGCACCTATGATTTGATTGGACGTATTTGAAAGCAGCTTTTTATGATCAACGAACCATCTGGGGGCCGGAATGCAGCTCCTGTCTTTGATGGCAATCCAAATAGATGCAGGAGAGAATAATCGATCACTCTCGTATTTTCTAAAAGGTGGATGACTTGTGGATAAGGATGGTGCTTTCAGTGTTGGTTTTCATGCTCAAATATTTTTGATATACGTTACTGGAATTCAGGGGTGATACAAATGTGAATTCAGATATGCAGAAATTCTATTAGGAAATAAGTTTTCTTATCATTTTCAGAAGTTTTGTTGGTACTTTTTTAGGTATAGTTATTATTATTATTATTATTATTATTATTATTATTATTATTATTATTATTATTATTATTATTATTATTATCCTTATTATTATTATTATTATTATTATTATTATTATTATTATTATTATTATTATTATTATTATTATTATTATTATTATTATTATTTATTGCTAAGCTACAACCCTAGTTGGAAAAGCAAGATGCTATAAGCCCATGGTCCCAACAGGGAAAATAGCCCAGTGAGGAAAGGAAACAAGGAGAAATAAAATATTTTAAGAACAGTAACAACATTAAAATAAATATTTCCTATATAAACTATAAAAATTAAAAAAAAAATTCAAGAAGAAGAGAAATTACATAGAATAGTGTGCCTGAGTGTACCCTCAAAAAAGAGAATTGTAACCCAAGACAGTGGAATCCCATGGTACAGATGCTATGGCACTACCCAAGACTAGTTTACTTAATGAAAGTATAAGTGGAAATTCTGTCTAAGATAATGTAAGGACAAAAGGAGAAGGTAGTCGAATACAGAAATGCAAACGCTTCCAACGGATTTTCAGTATTTTATACATTTTTTCTTTATTATTTAAGAGTGCAAAACTAAAATTAAATTATTTTTCAAATTTACAGCTTTCCTTTATAAAATTAGATCTAAATTTTACATTCTGTAGGCATCTTACATTCAGTGCCCAATAGATTAGTATTTCTATTTACAAAACTAAATTAATATTTATTAAGTTTTGAAATATTTGGCCAGGTTAAGTCCTGGTATTTCACATGATATCCATGAAACACTGAAAAAGAAAAAAATCTTAATTTTGTCGGAAATTTACTATGATTAATTGTATACGTTTCTCTCATATTATGAAAAATCAATATACACTACGTTTTTGGTTAATACGCTCCTGGCACAACAATAATAATAATAAAAAAAAAACACACTCACAACACAATCTTCAACACATTTTTTCATTTCATTTCACTATTGAATATATGTGCAGGAAGAAATCAGAACTTTATCCTTGGGCAAATGGCATAAACAACGTATCTTGTACACAACTAGTGTATTTTAAAAAGTAACGTGTTTCTTGAATATATCTGGAATTGACTATATATGTTATTTATTCCTGTCACGTCTAGATTATTCCCTCATCCAAAATACATCTGGATTTAAAAAAAAAAATACTGGATACATTTAGAAGGCATTTTCCAGCCTATGCTAAATAATTTTTTTTATTCTAAATACGGTATTTTGTTTTAAAATTTGTTTTAAAATTACGAAGATGAATTCAAGCTTAATGGTATATAGAATATCATATCGTATAATTATTGATCATAAAACAATTTATAAATTTGAAGTTGGTATTCATCATACATAAGATGATATACAGTAAGTGATCATGTCACTCATGAGAGGTAACTTTCAGCCGATAGTCATCAAGCTGAAGATGTAAAATGTCAATACATTAAACATTTTCGATCTCAAAG
>NC_090738.1:67267981-67275481 GCF_036898095.1 Palaemon carinicauda
CCTACGTCTGGCGATGCCAATAAAACCCACACACATACGCACGAATATATATATATATATATATATATATATATATATATATATATATATATATATATATATATATATATATATATATATATATATATATATATATATATATATATATATATATATATATATATATATATATATATATCATATATATAGCATATATACATATATATATATATATATATATATATATATATATATATATATATATATATATATATATATATATATATATATATAAATATATATATATATATATATATATATATATATATATATATATATATATATATATATATATATAACGGATTTTGAGCGAAGGGAAAAATCTATTTTTGGGTGAGATAGCCATGTCGTCCTGATGGAAGTTCCTATAGGGTAGCTTCCTAGGGTATATTACAACTACGGCGATATTCCCAGAGAATTTACCTTAAGGTACCAGAATTCTAACTCCTGGAGCGAGTAACCCTCGTGAAAGGGATATCGCGACATATCAGAGGACGTATTCTAGACACGTCACATGGCAATATACGACCTGAACAGAGATTCGTCTCGTAGGAGGGAGATTGACGAGATACGAATTCGGGAAAGAAAAAGGGGAGCCGCTCCCAAGGCTTCCCTATCCCCCGATTCGTATGCGTGCCTGGCGCCAATCCTGGCGCCATCTGTATTCCTTGTAGCGTACACGAGGTGCTACAGATACTGTATGTAGGGAGGGGTCCTACAGCCCTTTCTTAGAAAGGCAAGGGCGGGTCCATCAGGACGACATGGCTATCTCACCCAAAAATAGATTTTTCGCTTCGCTCAAAATCCGTTTTTTGGGCTCAAGCCATGTCGTCCTGATGGAAGTGTACCAGAGCATTACTGTATCTGTGGATTCTCAGAACGTGCCGTACTCCCCGGAGATATTTATTCCCGGTCGACTAGACCTAGAGACCTAAGATGTTACCGTTATACATCTTTTCAACTAACTATAAACTATGTTAGAGCTTCCTGCCCCCTACAGGGAAGAGTCCTACTAGACTCTGGAAAGTCTCGAAGAGTACATATATCTATGTATGAATACCAGGCAAGCTAATATAGTGGTCTCGCCCTATATTAAGTAAAGCATAGTTTGTATAGAACCACTACGTCAATATATTGACCAGTCATCCGCACAATACTTGTATTGGACAAAGGTTTATATCCGCATAGGAAGAAACTAATAAAACCGCCCTCGTTCCTTTATGGGACGGAGTCCTCCCATTAGGGGACTTACATAAACCAATGCAACATAGCTTGCAAAACAGAACAATTCTATCAGAATTATCCCAGATAAGATACATAGAATTAAAATGCTCAATTATACCAATAAATTGACACAGGTGAAAGAGACGCAAGGTTCTCAAGAACAAGTTTATTGACAGATAATAAACAGACAGGTTAACAACAAATATATATATTTATATAAAAGAGGGTAACCCAAAACTTTAAGCATAAGTATGATAGTAAACAGAACTTGTTTATCTGAAAGAAAAACCATTAAACACCACTTTAATGAGATACCAAGGTATCAAGTCATAAAAAATCTGTATTACAAATCAATCACATTAGCGTTAGAAACGCTTGGCACACATGTCTGAACTTATGCAAGGTTCACCTTTGAAGGAAGGAACAGTCTATATGGGCACTTGGTGCCCTCATTTAGTTTGTAGTACAGTATGTACTTACACACTCACCCTGGACTTAATCGTCCCAATTAAGACCACTGTTCCTCGCAGAGTTAAACAGTAGGGTTAACTACACGACCCACTGCTACCACAGATCTCTTAAGTTCCTCTACTTGCTTCGCATAGTGGCGAAAGAACACCCTGGAAGACTTCCAGCCCGTGTATGAACGGAGATGTTCAAAATCCATACAATTAAAGAAATTTAGGGATGAGGCAACTTTCCTCGGATCGTGACCTGCGGGTGTACTGTCAGGATCCGCTCTGCGAATAAAATATGTCATTTTCGCTCTGAGTTGATTCAGAGATAAATTTGAGCCTGATGTTTCTCCCCTGAATAGTTGACTACCCTTGAAGTCTGAAGTTCTACGAAGATAGACCTTTAGGCATTCTACTGGACATAGAGATGCATCTTCTTTCAGAGGACAGATTCTCCAGGGACCCCACCTGTTGGTGGGTAACTCATTCTTGGCGAGAAACGTAGGATCCGGAAACAGGTTCAGCTCCCCCCCATCCAGGAACTGAACACGACCTGCCTCTCTCGAGAGGGCTACGATCTCACTAACCCTGGCCCCGGACGCGAGTGCAAATAGGAAAATAACTTTTTGCGTCAAATCCTTTAACGCACATTCTTCATTGCTCAACAAGGAGGCGAAATGAAGAACTTTGTCTAAAGACCATGAGATGGGCTTTGGAGGTGCTGAAGGTCTGAGCCTAGCGCAGGCTTTCGGAACTTTATTAAAGATCTCGTTACCTAGGTCGATCTGGAAGGCAAATAAAATGGGTCTCATCAAAGCCGATTTACACACTGAAATCGTGTTAGCTGCCAATCCTTGGCCATGGAGATGGATGAAGAAAGATAAGCAGAAATCTGTTGAGATCTCCTGCGGATTCTTTGCCTTTACAAAGGCCACCCATTTTCTCCAAGATGACTCATATTGCCTTCTAGTCGATTTGCACTTGTATTCCTCTAGGAAGTCTATGCTGGCTTTCGAAATCCCGAAGCGCTTTCTCACCGCTAGGGCGAGAAAATCATGAGCTGCAGGGTCTGGGTTTTCTGTAATGAAGCGCAGACAGTCGACTTCTGGACTCGCTGGGTCAGAACTGGATGTGGTAGCGGCACGAACTTCATCTGTAGTTCCAACGCCAAGGGGAACCACATGCTGTTCGCCCACTTGTGGGCCACTATTGCCGCTACCCCCTTGAAGGATCTCAGTTTGTTGAGGACCCTCAACAGAAGGTTGTGAGGAGGGAACAGATAAATCCTGGACCATCTGTTCCAGTCGAGGGACATTGCGTCCACTGCTTCCGCTAAGGGGTCCTCGTACGGGGACACGTACAGGGGCAACTTCTTGTTGTCTTTCGTCGCAAAGAGGTCTATTTGCAGTTCTGGGACTTGATTCAGAATGAAGGAAAATGATCCTGCGTCTAAGGACCATTCCGACTCTATCGGTGTGAACCTGGATAGAGCGTCCGCTGTCACATTGCGGACTCCTTGAAGGTGAACTGCCGACAGGTACCACTTCTTCTTTTCCGCCAATCGGAAAATGGCTAACATCACTTGGTTGAGAGGTGGTGACCTCGACCCTTGTCGATTCAAGCATCTCACAACCACCTCGCTGTCTGTCACCAATCTTATGTGGATCGAGTGACGCGGGGAGACTTTCTTTAAGGTAAGGAGCACTGCCATAGCTTCTAGAAAGTTTATATGAAAGGTCCTGAATAGCTTGGACCAAGTCCCCTGGACTTTTTTCCGATGAGAGTGACCTCCCCATCCCTCCTTTGAGGCGTCTGAGTGAATCGTCAACGACGGGGGAGGTGGCTGAAGAAGAACAGACTTCTTTAGATGTCTGGCTTGGGACCAAGGTCTGAGAAGAGTACGTAGCCGAGGCGGCACTGGTCTTCTCAGGTCTCTTCGCGCGTTTGATGCATACCTTCTCCAAACTCCGGTTGCATCCTTTAGCTGTGCTCTTAGCACTGGGTCTGTCACTGAAGCAAACTGGAGAGAGCCTAGTACCCTCTCCTGTTCGCGTCTTGATATCCTTTCGGAATCTAGAAGTCTCTTGACAGAGCCCGCTATCTCCTTCCTTTTCTTCATTGGGATGGAGAAACTGTGTGACAAAAGGTCCCAGTGGATTCCCAGCCACTGGAACTTTTGGGATGGAGAAAGTCGAGACTTTTTCTTGTTGATCTTGAAGCCTAGGTACTCTAGGAACTGGATCACCTGACTGGAAGCTTGCAAGCATTCGGTCTTGGATGCTGCCCACACCAGCCAGTCGTCCAGGTAGGCTACTACCTGAATTACCTTTAGGCGTAATTGTTTGAGAGCTGCGCTCGCAAGCTTCGTGAAAATCCTTGGGGCTATGTTTAGCCCGAATGGCATGGCTCTGAAGGCGTACAGTTTCCGTTGTAGCCTGAACCCTAGGTAGGGGGAGAGTCGACGGCTGATTGGAATGTGCCAATAGGCGTCTGACAAGTCTATAGAGACTGAGTATGCCCTCTTGGGCAGTAAGGTCCTTATGTGTTGCAGTGTTAGCATCTTGAATTTGCAATTCACTATGAACTTGTTGAGTGGTGACAAGTCCAGAATGACTCTGAGCTTTTCCGAGTCTTTCTTGGGAACACAAAACAGCCTCCCTTGGAATTTGATGGACTTCACCTTTCGGATCACATTTTTCTCCAACAGTTCTTGAACGTACTCCTCCAAAATGGGGGTGGAGTGTTGGAAAAACCGAAGGCATGGGGGTGGAGTGCTGTACCAGCTCCAACCCAGTCCATTCTTGAGTAGGCTTTGGGCCCAGGGATCGAAGGTCCAGCGATCCCAAAATTTCATCAGTCTCCCTCCTACCGGTATCATTTCACTTGGACTGCCGTCCTGAGGTCTTGCCTCCCTGACCACGACCACCTCTGAATCCCCTTCCCCTTGAGGGGCGCCTAGACGAGCCTCTGGCTGCTCCTCTAGGTTTTGCACGAAAGGAAGAAGACTGTCCTTCGAACGTTGGGGCGAATGTGGTTGACTGACCTGGCACCGCCTGGGGTACCCACTGAAAGGCAGTCGGGGTTTGTGCCACCATCTGGGGCACTGGAGGCAAAGGCAATTGCAGTTGCTGTTGCTGTCTATAAGGCTTGGCTGGCCGAGATGGTAGCCTAGTCTTCATATTCTTCCTCTTTGGTTGAGGACCCTCATCCGGGGAAGATTTTCTTTTGATAGCCAGGCCCCACTTCTGGAGAAGATTTCTATTCTCCACGGCGGCCTTATCAACAACCTCTTTGACCACATCGGTAGGGAAAAGGTCTTTTCCCCAAATGTTGGAGGAGATTAACTTCCTTGGCTCGTGTCTCACCGAAGCCCCGGTGAACACGAACTCCCTGCAAGCTCTCCTTGCCTTGACGAAGCTATAAAGGTCCTTCGTCACTGTGGCTAAGTGAGACTTAGCCACTACCATGAACATTTCATGGACCTTGGGGTCACTTGCCATCGTCTCGAGAGTAGTCTGATGAGACATTGAGGCAGCCAGTCTTTCTTTTGTCTCGAACTCTCTTCGTAAAAGAGATTCGGACAGCTTGGGGAGGTCCTCGCCGAATTGCCGTCCGGCAATATCAGCCTCCAACTTTCCCACTGAGAATGTCAGATGGACATCCTTCCAGTCTTTGTGGTCCATAGGTAGAGCCAGCGACAAGGGTTTACACTCCTCCAGGGAGGGGCAAGGCTTGCCGGCCTCGACTGCCTTTAGGACAGCCGCAAACCCTTTCTGTAAAAAGGGGAAGGCTCTATCAGGAGAGGACACAAACGAAGGGAGCTTCTTGCTCAATGCAGCTACCTTCGAATTCGAGAAGCCCCTCTCTTTCATCGAGGATGAAAGTAGGGCTTGAGCCTTAGCGTGGTCCATAACAATGACCTCCTTCGGCTCTGTCTCCTCCCTTGAAGCTGGTTCTTTTCTCAGCCGGACATAGCAGTCCGGATATGATGCCTTGCTGGGCCAGAATTCTACCTCCTCTAGGGGAACTGAACCCAGCTTATCCGAAATGACGATCTTTCCAGTCGTCATCGGCATGTGCTCAGCATACCTCCATGGGTTAGCATCTGAGCATATGGGAAGGTCTTTCACATTGAGCCTTTTCTGGGGCCCATGTGATTCTGCCAGGGACTGCATACGCAGTTCCATTGCAGCCGCCTTCTCCTGATTCTCCTTCTGCATTTGTTGGATCATTCCAACAATCGAAGAGAGGGCCTGTCCCAGTTCTACTGGGAGGCCAGCCGATGTTGAGGGGATAGGCTCCGGCATCTGAACCGGAGTAGCCGACACCTCGTCGACCTCATCCTCTACGACATCCGGGGTTTGAACTTGATCCTGACCTTCTGCCAGGAGGTCTTCTTCCAAACGATCGTCCAGGTCAGACATCCTGTCACACAACTGGATGTCTTGCATCGCATCTGCGACTTCCTCGTCCACCTGGACTTGATCTTGAAGGATCTCCTCTTGAGGCTGGGGAATCACTGCCTCAGCTGATGCCTGGGGAAAAAGATACGCCCTCATCTTCTCACTTGGAAGATAAGGGCCAGAGGTGTTCTTCTTGAAGCCCCTTACCCAAGTACGAAGCTTTTCCCTAGCTATATCCCTTGATTCCGCCGTTCTAGGGGAATCAAAAGCCTCAGTAATCAGGTTAGTGCATACAGTACATACCTGAGGGTCCCAATACTGGAGATCATCCTTGGAGACAGCGCATGCTGCGTGTCTCCTACAACACTCATGTCCGCAGAGGTTCTTGCTGCGGACATTGCAGAAAACATTTCCGCACTTCGGAGGGTCCTCCTGTAAAGAGAAGAAATTTCCATGAGTATCAAGTGAACTATGTATCACTGGATATGCATAGTATAGCATAACAATTCATAAATGAAAGACACACACTTGTGTTTCCCTCACAACCCATTGTTGCAGCCTTCCGGATAATAAAATCAAAAATGGTTTATCTCTACTAGAGTAACCAATGCAAGGTTTCCAGAGGAAACAGGTGGAGCTCAAACCTAGGCAATGATTTTAAAAATCCTGGATAATAGACGGGGAAGAACTCTGCTTCCTGTCTGAGGGCAACAGCAAAGGGCTGTGTAAGAAAACACAATAGTGTTAGAAGATACAGTGCTGTACCTAAACTTTTACTATAGTTTTCTTCTTACTGTATATGCTATACAGAAGAATACTAGTACAGTATAGGAGGATGTGTGCCGGCCTGCCTTTGCCGGCCGGCACACACCACAATTAGCTTTAAAGTATACTACTTAACAGCTATAGGGCGGCAGCCCTCTGGTTCAAATGCCTGTGCCGGCGGCAGCAGCTGCCGGCCAGCAACAGCCAGTGTTGGCCGGCAATGATTGCCGGCCAGCAACTACACAAGGTAGTACCCAGCTGCCGGCCACACTCTTGGTGACCGGCAGACAAGGACTGACATAAGCCGGCCGGCAAAGGTACAAGACCGATGCCAGCCGGCAGCAAAAGAACCAGAAGACTACCCCTGCCCGGCTGCCGGCCTCATAGGCAGGCAGCCGGCCTCATAGGCCGGCAGCCGGGACAGGTACAGCACTAGAAGAAAATAGAATGGATGCCGGGATAAGAGTGTACACAACCCCCCAAGCCCGGCAACCGAAAGAGTGCATATAAGGAAGGGGAGAAACTTAATTCAGGCTTCCTTGACCAATGCCGTCCGGCTCTGCCGGCAGGCATGGATGAGGGACCAAGAGAGGTCCGGGCAGCACTCAAAAACA
>NC_090738.1:67292981-67297981 GCF_036898095.1 Palaemon carinicauda
CGAGAATGGCCATGAAAAAGAGGTAAATCAGTTGTTGTTTGCGGATGATGCTCTACTGATTGCAGACGCGGAAGAGTAGCTTTGGCGATTAGTGACAGAATTTGGAAGGGTGTTTGAGAGAAGTTAGTCGAGAGTTAATGTGGGTAAGAGTAAGGTTATAAGTTGTACGAGAAGGGAAGGGGGTGCGAGGTTGAATGTCATGTTGAATGGAGAGTTACTTGAGGTGTATCAGTTTAAGTACTTGGTGTCTGTTGTTGCAGCAAATAGTAGAGAGGAAGCAGATGTACGTCAGAAAGTGAATGAAGGATGCAAAGTGTTGGGGGCAGTAAAGGAAGAAGTAAAAAATAGAGGGTTGGGAATGAATGTAAAGAGAGTTCTGTATGAGAAAATGATTGTACCAACTGTGATGTATGGATCGGAGTTGTGGGGAATGAAAGTGACGGAGAGACAGAAAGTGAATGTGTTTGAGATGAAGTGTCTGAGGAGTATGGCTGGTGTATCTCGAAGAGTGGATATGAATGTGTTGGTGTGGTTTAGCCATGTTGAGAGATTGGAAAATGGCTATCTGATAAAGAAAGGGATGAATGCAAGAGTTGATGGGAGAAGTACAAGAAGAAGGCCAAGGTTAGGGTGGATGGATGGAGTGAAGGAAGATCTGGGTAATAGGAGGATAGATGTGAGAGAGGCAAGAGAGCGTGCTAGGAATAGGAATGAATGGCAAGCGATTGTGACACTGTTCCGGTAGGCCCTGCCGCTACCTACCTCCGGTGCCTTGGATGACCGCGGAGATAGAAGCAGTAGGGGATTCAGCATTATGAAGCTTCATCTGTGGTTGATAATATGGTAGGGTGGGCTGTGCCATCCTAGCAGTACCAGCCGAACTCGGCTGAGTCCCTTGTTAGGCTGGGAGGAACATAGAGAGGAGACCTCCCCTTTTTTTTTTTTTGTTTCATTTGTTTGATTTCGGCTACCCCCCAAAATTGGGGGAAGTGCCTTGGTATATGTATTATTATTATTATTATTATTATTATTATTATTATTATTATTATTTTTTATTTTCATTACTATTATTTTCATTATCAATATTATTATTATTATTATTAGTATTACTATTTTTATTATTTTTATTATTATTATTATCATTATTATTATTATTATTATTATTATTATTATTATTATTATTATTATTATTATTATTATTATTATTATCATTATTATTATTTCTTTATTATTATAATTTCTATTATTATTATTTATTTCGGGAGTAGACCCTCTTTTAAGCAGGTTTTATTGAAAGTGATTGCTGCCTCAGTGGCGTTAATTTTGTAATAAACTTTTTCTATTGTTCTTATTTTCTTTTTCTCTTCATTTGAACAATCCGTCAGTAACTGGGAAAGGGACATATCAATAGGAAGGTGGTGAAGACCATATAATTCACAATTTGTGTTTAATATATCACAACACATTGTAAAAGTAAAGATAATATATACAAAGTATAAAACACTATCAAAATGTTAGTGCACACAAAGTAATGGTCACTTTTGTACAAAAAAAAATTATAAATTACGTGTAGTTAAGTTTAACACATCCTTCGACTCAACCGGTTTCGAGTAGTGAGAAGGTTTTCTGCTCATTATCAAGAGTGAACTGAAATGTAGGTGTTGTTTTGATTATTATTATTATTATTATTATTATTATTATTATTATTATTATTATTATTATTATTATTATTAATGTGGTTATTATTTTTACTATTACTATGATTATTATTATTATTATTATTATTATTATTATTATTATCATCATTAATATTATTATTATTATTATTATTATTATTATTATTATTATTACTATTTTCTTATTATTATTATCACTAATTTTATTATTATTATTATTATTATTATTATCACTAATTTTATTATTATTATTATTATTATTATTATTATTATTATTATTATTATTATTATTATTATTATTATTATTATTATTATTATTATTATCATTATTTTTTTTTATTATTGTTATTATTATTATTATTATTATTATTATTATTTTCAATATTATTATTATTATTATTATTATTATTATTATTATTATTATTATTATTATTATTATTATTATTATTATTATTATTATTATTATTATTATTATTATTATTATTATTATCAGCGAGGATACAGCACTGGTATGAAAAGCTTTGTTTTATAAGCCTAAGTGCTGCATTAGGGAAAAAAAGCTTAGTGAAGGAGGGAAACGAGGAGATAAATAAACTGAAATCTAAATAATATATAAAATCATTAACTATATCTAAACTATAAAAAACTTGATAAAATCATGAGAAAGAGGAAGAAGACGGAGATCTCTACTTGAAAACATTGGAAGACAATGGTAGAGGTCATGGCACTACCTAAAATTAAAGATAGATGGTTTGATTTTGGAATTTTCTTCTCATAGAAGGGCTGCTTGCCATAGGTAAAGAGTCTTTCCTACCCTCACCGTAAAGAAAGTAGCCAATGAATAATTTCATTGCAGTATTTTGAGTGAAGAATAACTGTTTGGTAATCTCATTGTTGCCAGGTGTAGGTACTATATATATATATATATATATATATATATATATATATATATATATATATATATATATATATATATATATATATATACATATATATATATATATATATATATATACATATATATATACCTATATATATATATATATATATATATATATATATATATATATATATATATATATATATATATATATATATATATGTCCCATGTTGATGGATAATGAGACATCGGAACATGGGTTTTTTCACTTTATTACAAAAGGTTCGTAAGTACACTGTGCACAGCTAACACTCTCAGGCGAGCGCCTTATCTCAGAGAACGTACAAAGGCAACGAGCTACCCCTCGCTATCAAAATGCAATCTTGCTACAACAACATGCTGAATGGTTAGATTTTGTGGAATTCTCATGATTATAGAGTTCATTTACCTTTATGTACAACACATATCTTCTTACAAGAATTAGGACATTACTTCCCCTAAGCTCCTCACTCCGTGAGGAGGTGCGCACTCGCCCTCACTAGTCTATGATATATGGAGGACACTCCGACCCGGAATAGGCATGACATGTACTAAACAGAAATGCAACATAAAATACGTATATAGAAATCACCCCCCAAAATAGCACATCTTCCACCACAAAATTAAATATTGCATGTAAAAATTTACACAATACAATATAAATAATTCCACTCATTTCTTCTTAAAACCTCTGCAACTAAAAATACAGAATACCCAAAGTGAAAAACAAATCATATCAACATCAGTGTTACACAACCTCATCACTAACCTTCCTATAGTTGCGGGCAATACGGGCTTTTTGGGCGAGACAGGGTTAGGAATAGATATTCCTTCATCCCTCGATTTTACTTGTCCGGGTTTACGGCACAATTTCACAACACAACTCACTACCAACATTTCGTCATTTATCTAAAATCACCACTACACTTGCACTTGCAACTATCAACCGGTGGCCACTAGCCGTTTTCTTGAGAAAATCATTCATCTTCCCGACCTTCTCTTATAACATTACCTATAAGGTATTTACATCTACACATTCTCTAGCACTGCCTATCCTCAAGGATGAAATTTAATCTCGCAGCCACTTGCCATTCGGAAACCATCCCGGCCCAGCAACCAAGAATCATATAATTAAATGAATAATTCAGCATCCGCCTGACAGATCTCACCTGACATATTAAACCTCTGATTGTTTTTAGGCTCACTCAACAGTACATAATACATATTGCCATACTCAGCAAAATTATCATAACGCTTTACGTATACATTAAGCATCAACATGAGAGCACCTTGTTATCACCAAGTTTATCAAAAACACGTCAAAAGAAGAAATGAGGTTTCTTCAAATAACAACAAAAACAACAACAAAGGAAAAAAATCTACTCATCAACTCAGGAAATGTCACGTATGCAGCGGTAAGGAGGAACACTCTGATTGACACTTTTGAAAACTTCCTTGTCAGGCACCACATGTATGTGTGCCTGATGATGTTCAGACACTGCACCATTAATAATGCTTTGTATCACTACTATCTTAGATTTAAGCATCTTTACTCGATACGGACCCAAATACGCTGGCTCCAGTTTGTGTTTCCTAGTTTGTAATCATTTCAAATACATACGATCACCCACAAATACTT
The DNA here is from genome assembly GCF_036898095.1 of Palaemon carinicauda. Lineage (NCBI taxonomy): Eukaryota > Metazoa > Arthropoda > Malacostraca > Decapoda > Palaemonidae > Palaemon > Palaemon carinicauda. The sequence goes on from NC_090738.1 coordinate 67,297,216, forward strand.
TTACTGGTGCGGTTTTGAACCAACCATCATACTTTCAGCTGTGATTTTTATTAGGTCTTTTTAAAAACATTTTTGTGGTGTTCATTACTCTCCTCAATAGACTTAATAAATATACACGGTATTGCTCAGGTAAATAATTTGGCATTTTATGCGAATTAATCAGTACCTTATATGGTAACAAAGGATCCTGTCCATACACTAAAAAGAAAGCCATATCCCTGAGTAAAGCATTATATGCAATGTTCAAAGTTAGCTCAGATATAGGAAGTATGGCGTGCCAATGAAGGGGGTCATCAGCCACCAAGTAACGTAAAATTCGCACTACTTCCCTATTATGCGATTCCACTAAGCCATTAGCTGAAGGCCTATTTGCAGTCACTGAAAAGTGTTAAATTTTCATCAAGTCCGTGACCGATTTCACCACCTTATTTATAAACCTAAGACTATTATCACTTATCAAAATTTTCGGGCAACCAAACCTAGTAATGAAAGAGTGCAGCACCTGGGCTAATGAATTCGCTGATTTATCCAACATTTCGTAAATATGAGTATACCGAGTAAATTCATCCACAAATACACATACATGCTTATGTTGTGTTAAACCAGTAGGAAATGGTCCTACCACATCCATATGCACCCTATAAATTTTAATAGGAATCACAGGCCACTTTCTGGTTTCCGGTACAGTGTTTTTATGTTCTTTAAAAGTTACAAGCATGGAGACATTTTATATAATTTTCTATAGATTTTTTCATTCCTAACCAAA
>NC_090738.1:67302981-67305481 GCF_036898095.1 Palaemon carinicauda
ATGAAGAGAAAAAGATAATAAGAACAATAGAAAAAGTTAATTACAAAATTAACGCCATCGAGGCAGCAATCACTTTCAATAAAACCTGCTTAAAAGAGGGTCTACTCCCGAAATAAATAATAATAATAATAATAATAATAATAATAATAATAATAATAATAATAATAATAATAATAATAATAATAATAATAATAATAATAATAATAATAACTACAAGAAAAAGAGATGGCAAATAAGAACTTTCTCTTTCATGTAAACTATAGTAGATTTTAAAATGAATCTCACCAATTTCATTTTCTTCATACCACTAAGGCATTCTATTATACTTGAACGATATCAATATCATTACGAGTCTGGTTGATTCTTTAGATAATCTTTTGCAGTATAATGTACGTTTTATTGATAACATAACTCATTCCCCTTTTCTGTTTTTTTCTATAGTTCTATTATCATCATAATTGATGTCTTATATATGGTTGTGACGAAGTTTGACATGACAACTGATCATCAATGCCGAATTGTCTTGGGTCTTGTTAAAAAGAAATAATTATCAAATGAAAATTAAGACATGAACAATTTAAGTTGGACTTTAGTCATCTAAGTAATAACCTAAAAGTAAGTCCTTTAATTTTTCTACCCTGAAATTCATCAAATCTTTTCAACTGGGATGGAAATGACCTTTCACACGTCTGACTCATCGCTCGTCTTCATGAGGATGCTTAGAAATTATGACCTGATTCATCCTACTCTATAACTAATTGCAAGTGTCAGTTGGAAGCTTTCTAAATATATTTCTGCTGTGAAATATAAAGTAGAGTTTAGGATTTATTCTCTTTATTGTAACAGGGTGAATTTAAGCTTTTTTTATTCACGTTGCAATATGACATTTGGTTTATTCTGCATTGAAAAAAAATGGTTCATGGAATTCTTCAGAATAACAGAATGATACAAGATATGTTTTCACGAAAGGGAGAGAGCGAGAAAGACAGACAGTTAAGGCGTTCATACCTCAGTTTGTATCCTTTTGATAAATATATTCCTTATGTTTTATCTTTCTTCGATTTTATCAGGCTACCTTCAACTGAAAGAAATATATAAAAATATCACTCGCTTTTTTGTAACTATTTGTATTTCTCTATTTTATTTTCCGTTCTCCCCTTCCTTCACTTCATTTTGTCATTCAGTTTCTGATTTTTCTTTCGCGTAATCTTTACTTTTCGTGTTTTTTTTTTTTTTTTTATTAATTTTCCGTTCCTTTACACTCCTCCTCCTCCTCCTCCTCCTCCTCCTCCTCCTTTTTCTTCTCTTTTTTTCTTTCCCTTTTATTTCTCCTAATGCTAGTCTTCTTCTTCTTCTTCTTCTTCTTCTTCTTCTTCTTCTTCTTCTTCTCTTTTACGAGCTGTGTCTTGGTATTGCCTTTCGAATTATTGATGTAGGGTAGAAAAATCCAGGGCTTTTCCAGTAGCGTAGAAAACAAGTCTTGCAAATAACAACCGGGATTTTAAACTTTCCTCGAAATCTCAAAGCTACAACAATTTTCTTATCAAGTCTCCTTTTTCTTTTTGCCAATCTGGAACAAAGCCGCATTGGGCTCACATTTCCTCTAGATTTATGTAAATAGGCAATTTGTTATTTTTCTAATTCTTTTATATAAGTAAGTTTTAGTATAGAGGAAATCCTATTTCATTTACCTTTCTAATTATGGTAGAAAATTAATGAAAAAGTCGATATGAAGTCAGTTTTGTTAGGTAATATTGTTTGCTTTTTAAATTTCATATATTTGGAAGTAATTCTTTTTCTGTCGTACACAATACACCGTTCATATGCTTGCCTAAATTCTTTTAAACTAAGATAGTCCCAGATCACAAACAAAACAAACCAAGATAAACAGAGAGTGAACCAACAATCGCACCTAGATCCCGACTTTCCCTTGTAACCCTCAGCCAATGACACCACATATTCAAACTAACATCATTCCTGATCACAAACAAATCAAAGTAACATAAACAAGAAGTAAAACAACAATCTCATGTGGATCTCAATTTCTTTCCTTCTCTTCAGCCAATGCCACCATGCCTTCAAGTTGTTGTCTTTCACTGGCAAGAAAGGCTAATGTTGTGGAAATCTCCACCGTTGCATCTAACCCGTCCTCACTGCTTAAACGCGGTCAACGACTCAATTCAAGGTTCAAATCCTCTGAGCCATACTTAATCGGAGGCTGGGTGAACGTGTGCTATTTTGTAACCGAATTTCTTGCTGTGTTTTGCATCCGAATGAGCTTTTAAGGACGAAGTTTAAATGTGTGTTTAAAGCTTCAATATTGTTATGGTACTTTTACTGTATGATGGTGTGGGAAGTATTGTATGAGAGTTATTTTCCACTTTTCTTTGATAGTGGGATGGGTGGTGATAATTGTACCTTCATATAGCAATGGCTGCCTTGTCGTATTATATACAAATATCAGGATCCTACCCATTATGCGAATGCGGGGTGAGCATTA
>NC_090738.1:67347981-67350481 GCF_036898095.1 Palaemon carinicauda
TTTTTATTGTGTTTAGTATGAATGGATTGCCTGATTTTGTTTGATGGCATATAAGAAAAAGCTGATAAAAATAAAATGGTATATATATTCTTTTAATTAACCTTAATTATTCCCTTGAAATGTAGAAAATCTTAAGATTCATTTAGTTAATATTACAACGTTAATTTTTTATATATAATCGATTTAAAAGGTGAATTAAAAATAAGAATATTATATACAAACTTTTGCATCAGTTTCTTTAAACATAAAAAAAATTAGTAATAAAAATCTCAATTCTTTTTGTCATTTTTGAGTCACGCCTTTCTGAACAAAACAGGTGGAAGGCATTGCATCTTTAACCCTCCGTCAATCGAAAACAGATTCTCTCTCTCTCTCTCTCTCTCTCTCTCTCTCTCTCTCTCTCTCTCTCTCTCTCTCTCTCTCTCTCTCTCTCTCTCTCTCTCTCTCTCCATACAACAATAATAATAATAATAATAATAATAATAATAATAATAATAATAATAATAATAATAATAATAATAATAATAATAATAATGATGATGATGATAATATTAATAATAGCAATAACAAAAATAATAATAATGATAATAATAATAATAATAATAATAATAATAATAATAATAATAATTATTATTATTATTATTATTATTATTTCACTTTTAGTAATAGACTCATGCATCAGAATTCGTTCAAATTACGAAAAAGGTCTATTTCTAGTATAGCAATAAATCTGTAGTAAATAGTGGTTCGATTTGCATTATGACAGGATTACAAAAGATATGATATTCATCACAACCAATGTTCGTATACATGTTAGTATAACAATAGTTTCCTTCCAAAAATAATTAATTCAGAAAGTTATTTTTTCATTGGATGTCTCCAGTAAGAACATTTTTTCCATTAACAGCTATTAGAGTAAAAATATTCTTTCAGACTAACAATATCTTACCTTTACATGATAGATATAATTATATAATTAATTCGTAAATGATATTTGATATTGGATATTCAACTAAGGCTTCTGCTTGATAATTCCACCATTTATTAGCTCTTTGATTACCACTGAGGATAACCACACAGGTTTTATTCAAAAGTGGTGTTAGAACTCATCATTATTATAAGGGAACTCTGGACTAAATATCTTAAACATTTAGTGAATAAGTAAAACCAGTGTCTGAACTAAACTCATGGTAAGCATAGGAATTTTGTTTTTCATTCGAGGTGATATTCTTATGATATGAGAAAAATGTGAAATATTTGCTTTCGTACCTAAAATAGGAAGATCATATCTCTATTTCATATGTGAGAATCAACTTTCAAGTCAACGCTATTTGAAGTAAAAATATCCAAGTTTCTTCCTTTTACTAGGCTTTATCTTCCTCACATTACCACGCTTTACCTTTCTTATTCTTATGTTGGTTCTTTATTGAAAGTTATACTTATTCAATAAGTTTTGTTGTTAGCCCTTAAGGGAAATAAGTGAGCTTGGGAGAATATCTGACATTTTTATGATAATCCATACGTGTGTGTGTGTGTGTGTGTGTGTGTGTGTGTGGTACATTGCTGCATTCTTCCGTGTAACACTGGCTCTGGACCTTCAGACAGTTCGTAAAAGAAGTAAATGTCTAGGGATTTACAGATGAAACAGGACAGAATATGATGATGTTGATTAGATGTGACAAGCAACGACGGGGTTAGATATGCAGCAAAGACGGCACCTGTCACTTAACCCCTCTCCAGAGTTTCCTCCATAACCTGTATTTTACCCTCCTGGATCTGGAGGGGAGCTCTTACTTTGAAACGAAGGTTGTTTCTCTATATGCACGGGAACAGAAATTTACTGCGTGTTCCTTTTGACAATTTTTATTAAGATTATGAGGAATTAATGCATCTATTTTTCACCAGTTTTTATAAACTAACCAAAGATTTTGTCATCTGATATATATACATAAACACGAAAAATCATTAATGTTGATACATCTCTATTATACTAGAGCATTAAAACGTAAATTACACAATTTTTTATCTGTTTTTTTTTTTTTATCTCGCATTATATCAGTTTATATAATATCGGAAATTTTCAGTCATTTATCCCAAGTCAGTCATCAGATAAACTAATTTAAAAAGTATTACAGTTTTGTGGAATAGCCTTTTAAAATAAACCACCTTGAAGTTAGCATTATAACTTAAAAGAACAAATTATCTTCAACTTTAACGTTACGGCCTTAAGTAGCAAATTAATTTGAAATCAAAGTACATTTTTTACGAGACCAATTACCTTCATATCTAGGTTACAGACTTTCAGGTAAAATCACTTTGAAATAAATCGTTAAAGGGTTTCTAAAATTAAAAAGAAAAGCTTACTTTGAACTGAACGTACCATCCTTTCAGAATACTCCACTTTGAAAGTCTAACAGTCATGGGAGCACCCTGAATATAAACAACTGCAGTCTGAGTTCAATTAATATGATAATGGACCTTCTACTGTTTCCTTTCTTTC
>NC_090738.1:67355481-67362981 GCF_036898095.1 Palaemon carinicauda
GGAATGGTCATCCGACCAAACCATCCATACTCCTGTGATGGAGCTGATAATAAACTGTTTTAAAGTTAACTTACTTAGACTTATTCAGAAGAAGTAACCTGCAAGTCTAAAATATATAACACATTGAAGAGACATTTAATTGGAACCATAATGTGTGTTTATAACAGTACCACACCAACAATTGGTGCATCCCACCGCTGCCAGCAATTGGTGGCAGCGTTTAAACTAAATCATCTTGAGTAACCAGAGAATCAACAGTAATGAATCTACAATTTTGACGAAGTATCTACGTCCACCAAAGAAATGAACACATTGAATAACAACTATAAATGTTATACAAACTGAGGAACTGGATCTTCAATCAACATCTTAAGAAAACGAGGGACTGACATTCAACGTTTATTAAACATTCAAGAATCGTATCCAGGAAACATTACGTTATACATTACAACGGGAAATCGGACAGAAAACATTCACCCAAACAGATAAACTCTCGCAAACCAGTGAGAGAGAGAGGAAATGACGACATCGCCCTTCGCCCATATAAGCTCAAGTATGTACATTTCTTTATTCATTTCAGTTTTAGACAGTGAAGTGTTGGTATCACGAGTCGATAGTCCATTATTGCTGGGGTGAGTTGTTTGCTAATCTTCATTTTTTCTTTCATTAAAGGAAACTGTATTCAACTCCGAATTCTCGTTTAGAATTTTTTTTTTATATCTGTGCTAATCCCGTTTTCTTTCAGAAGTTCTCGAGAAATATCTTTATATTAGTATCATTGTTTTGGGGGATTATGTTATAATCTTTTTTGTATAGTGCTTATGCGTTTACGCAGTGGACGTCTGTATTCATATAGATATTTTGATAGGAATGCATGGAGTCGTAGAGATAGAAAAAAAGTAAAGTAAACATGACGCCTCCTGTGAGTCCGAGTAACCCGCACCCAGACCTAGTAACCCCATCCCCGCTCCCATTGTAACACTAGTAAATGCCCGTTCAGCTATCCTTCCTTTTCAAGGTTGGGTCAATGGGTTCTTACCTCAGAATGTCGAATCGTGGATTTCTTCCGTCGATGCTCACTTAAATGTTAAACAAATCATAGACCCTTTTGTACAATTACAAGAAGCTAAAAGTTTTATAGACATTTCTAAAGGAGATGCGAGTGCGTACTTGAGAGGAGTTTCATTTCAAGAGGCAGTTACATGGGATGATTTCAAAGGTAGGCTACGTGCGATCTATGGCGGTGAGGAAGCCTTAGATGTAGTTTTAATATTAAGAAATACACTTAATCAAGCCACTTTGACTCGGCTTAATATCATGGAGAGAGCAGCTCTCATTGCCGATAGGCTAAACGAGTATCAGGATATTTTAGGTAATTCCACTTGGGTTACTAGAGATAACATCTCCGTGAAAGATTTCTTACGATTAATGTATTTAACCTTCATGACACTTATATTGCCAGAAGCTTTACTGCTAAGTTTTGATAAAAAGTTACCGCCAGTAAATACAGAATTGGATGTGTATAAAAAGATAAAGAAATGTAGTTAATAATAGTCAAGTTGCAAGAATGACGAGTTTTAATTACAAACGTCAAGGTCACTTGATCGCAGACTACAGAACGCAATATTGTTTGTTATACAATAGTTCAACTCATTTGTATAGTCGATGCTACTCGCGTAATCAACAACAGAATCCTAGAAATACACAGTCAATTCCACAGTCAATTCCACAGTCAGTTCCCTATGGAAATAAAAAAAAAAATCCTCAGTTCAATAAGAAGAAACAGCCAAACGTCAATGCAGCTCAAATTCAAAAACAAACAAACAGTTCTTCAAATAACTCTGATCCTGGGCCGTCTAGCCAGAACTCGCAAGGTCAGACTAATTTTCAGAATGTGCAGAGCAAAGCAAATACCACATAATTAACTCCAGTGGGGAAGAGAGTGATCTTGGGTCATTCAAATACACATGAGTAGTATTAAATAATCCATTTAACGTTTTATCAGATAATTGTGAAGCAATACATTTTCCTATGAAACACAAGACCGAATCAAATAAATCAGTGCATGCTCCCATATATTTGCAACAAATTCACACAATTTTTAGCCAAAATGAGTTACGACCAACATTATATGCTGTAAATTTAGAACACCGATCCTTTACATTATTTTTTTACTTTGGTAGTCCATGTAATATCATGGATTTGAGGACACATCATTTGTTGTTTTCGAACTTCCCTATAGAGAAGTCCGGAGTGAGGCTCTCGGGTTTAGGAAATAATGAATTAAATGTAATAGGCGTAACTCACGTTCAGTACAAGGTCGGTAAGCGCAAGTTTGCCGATACCCTTGTTGCTGTACAAAACATTGATATGTATCAAGCTGTAATTATAGGATACCCGTCTATGGGTACTCAAAACATCATCTTAGCCCCTGCCAAGCACGGCGTGTATATCAAAAGCAAGTTCTATAAGTCTTCTAATAACTTAAAATCAGTTTTGGATAAATAGGAGACGACAAATAAAACGGTAACGTACGTTGAAGAACCAATAACTTGTCTCATTAATAAAGAAATAATATACGCGACCCAACAGAATTCTCGTTCACCCGTAATATCATCTTGCACGCAATCTATTGAGCCGAACGTAACCTTGAATTTAATAGTGCAAGTAAAGAAAACGTTACAGGGATCTGAAATATTAATCCTTTCCAACACTTTGAAAACTAACGGATTGTCCGTCACACAAGCTCTTTATACAGTAAGCTCACAACAACAATGTAATATTGAAGTTTGTAATAATTTAAATAACACTTTAGTAATTCACAAAAATCAACATATCTTGAATGTAGAAGTTTATAAACATTGCATTCTTACCGTCGCTGAAATCAATCACACTCAAACAGTTGCGGATGAATCACCTTTGCAATCTATGAAAAATAAAGTCAATAAAGACATGCAAGAAGAGGAAATTCAGCAGATATTTTTTGATCTTTTACATAAATATCATGATGTTTTCTCCACTACGGATGAATCCTTAGGTGAAACGGATGTCATAGAACACCAAATAAGGTTAAAAGACAAGCAGAAAATTATCTATGTACCCTCGTACAGACTCCGTATGAAATTCCAGAATGAGATAAATAATGAAGTAGGTAAAATGCTAGAAGAAGGAGTCATTAGGAAATCGAACAGCCCTTATAATTTTCCATTAATAGTTGTACCGTCGCTTGAATGAGGAAACGATCCCTGATCGATTCCCAGTGCCATGTACTGACGATATTTTATCTTTGTTAGGTCAGAATAAATATTTTACCAGTTTGGACTTACTTAAAGGCTTTCACCAGATATCATTAGAAGAAAATAGTATCCCATACACTGCCTTCAGCACAGCCAGGGGACATTATGAATTTTTACGTGTGCCTTTTGGTTTACGTTGTGCTCCCATAACATTTACTAGAATGATTAACATAGCGTTTGGAGACTTGTTAGGGGATATATTGCATGCCTATATGGACGACCTTGTAATCTTTTCCAATACCTTAGAAGAGCAGCTACGTAAACTAGAACTAGTACTACAGAGACTAAGACAACATAACTTAAGGGTAAAGATTAGTAAGTGTGAATTTTTCAAAACAGAATTGGTCTATTTGGGTTTTACGGTGTCTAGCCAAGGTCTTACAGTAGTCCACGATAAGGTGTCGGCTATCAGTAACTTTCCGATACCTACTAATGTCAGGGGAATACAGTAATTTCTTTGGTGTAGTGGATATTACAGGCGTTTTATATGCAATTATTCAATAATAGCCACTCCCCTAACTGATCTTACGAAAAAGGGTGTAGATTTCATATGGTCTGAGCAGCATCAACAGGCGTTTAATACCTTAAAAGATGAACTGTGTAGTTCTCCTATCTTAAAATTTCCTGACTTCGGTAAGGAATTCTTCATTGCAACAGACGCCTCAGACTTAGGAGTAGGTGGGGTATTGCCTCAGCAATATGAAAAACAGTTTTTCCTGATAGCTTTTTATTCACGAAAACTGAGAACTTCCGAAAGTAAGTATGCAGTAATAGACAAGGAAGGACTAGCTATTGTTAATTCACTAGTGCATTTTAAGTTCATAATATACGGTTATTCCGTCAAGGTTCTTACTGATCATAAACCCCTAACCGACTTCTTTAAAGGCTTTAGTCACAGCCCCAAACATCTCCGTGAAAGATTCTATATTGCAAATGGTTAGCTTGGTCTTGACTTTCACATCCTGTATATGAATGAGTTGGCGTTGTCACACTCCTCTTAACTTCTCCATTGACCTCTTGGGTCATGGATTTAATCATGTAATTTTACACACATTACATATCTAGGTTCTAACAGTTTGAAGCCATCTGTAACTATTCCCGTGTCGACACGATTTTTTGGCTGAGCAATATGTAACAATTTCTTAAGTATTTTGTATGCCCGGTTCTGATAACTTGGTAGGTTATTGTACATATTTTAAATTCAATCCTTGCTTTAATCGGCTGCCAGTGTAGATCAATTAATATAGGGGTGATCCTTTCTCTAGGTGGGACGACTTTTATTAGACTTGCTCCTCTGTTTATTATGTTTTGTAATTTCTCAGGTTGCACTTTTGGTAAACTGTATTAGTCAATCCTGGTAATAACACAGTTTATCACAAGTTTCTTTACAGAATTATCATCTAGGTACTTTTTTTTTATAAACGCAATATTTCTTAGATGATAACCAGCAGTTTTTATTACATAATTTATTTGGGCATTTAGAGATAGGTTGCAGTCAAGAAATACACATAGATCTCAAACTTTACTAGAAAACGGCATAGAGTCATTATTTATGTTCATTTAAATATCACCTAAGTTCCTCATGCTGTTTCTCTTGCCCACCACCATGAATTCAGTTTAGTTCTCATTTAATTTTAGTCGTTTAAATGTCATCCATTATCTAACACTATCAAGGATTCGGTTTAGAGTTTCAGTAGTGTCATCTGTATCATTTATGGAGAAGTAAAACTGTGTGTCATCTGTAAATAATTTAAACTTCACGCCATGCTTTTGTAGTATTTTCGATAGACCAATAGTATAGATGCAGAATAAGATTGGGTCAAGTACACTCCCCTGTGGTACACTTCTGTTTAAGGGTTCATATGATGAATAAGAGTTTCTAATTTGTACACAGTAATTTCTACCAACTAAACAGTCTTTTAGGTATTCAAAGGCTTGATCTTCAACGCCAATGGACCGTAGATCATTTAGTAGCAGTTCATGTATCACTCTATCAAAAGCAGCACTAAGATCGAACAGAATTAAGATACCACATTTTTTTTTTCATCCATCATTTCTAGCATATCATTTACAACAGAGCAGATGGCTGTCTCCGTAGAGTATAGTTTTCTGTAAGCAGATTGGTTGTCAGGCAAAGCTTCTATTACTTCTAAGTGGCTGACTAGTTGTTCAAGAATTGCATATTCAAGCACTTTTGAGATATTGGATAGATTTGAAATAGGTCTATATGAGATTAATTCCTGGTAGTCCAGTGCATATTTCAGAACTGGTGTGACTATAGCCATTTTCTCAGATTTGTGAAACTTACATTCATCAATGCTTGCATTTGCTATTCTCATTATTATTTCGGCTAGACTAGAAAAGTCTCTCTCTCCAATTACTTCAGATATTGGCATAGGATCGATCGCGCAGTTTGTTTTCTTTGCTTTCTTGATTATTCTGGTGATGTTATCTTGTGTTATGTTGTTAAATCGTATTGATTTTTTCTGAGTGTATGGTGAATTATTAATTTGATGCTGAGTTATATTTTCAATTTTGTTTCTAAAGAATGTTAGAAAATTATTTTCTAGTTCTTGGTTCATCTATCCATCAGGTAGCTTCTTTTCTTTTACATTTCCCATTATACTATTCAGGAGACGATACAACTTATTTATGTCTGTTGCTGCTTCGAGAGATCTTTCTCTTATAGTATTATTTTTTTTTCTTCTCAGTAGGTAGTTTTATTGATACGCAGCAGTGCTGTATTCTACCCAAGTGCCTTCAGTTTTTAACCTATTCCACTTTTTTTTTTACGTCTTTTTCCCTCTTTTTTTCCAAAGTCTCTCCATCAAACCAAGGAGATTGGTCTATTACGGTTATAGTCTTTTCCATCGGTGGTCAAATGGTATCATATTCACTTTTACTCACTCTATTATAAGTGGTTATAAGACAATTAGCACACATAGTTTGGTCAACATGATCACAGGGAATGTTGATAGCATCATCTATTTTCTTTGTACCTTCTTCAATAAATTCACTAGAAGGAAAGTTTGATTTATGTCTAAAGTTTATTTTCTTTACTATTGCATGTTTCTGTAGAAGTAGACTTAACGTAATGAGTTTGTGTATTGGAGAGATAGTACATTTCTCTTCGACTTTTATATCTGATACAATATCATTCATGTCATCACTTAGAACTAATTCTAGCGTATGCCCAGTTAAAGTAGTTGTATAGTCGACATTATTCACTAGTCAATATGATTCTAGTAACTCACTAAATACCAAAGCGTCGGAATTTGATGCGTCTTGCATCCAAAAATTTAAGTCTCCACAGATAACTATTTCGTTTTCCTCCGTGGTAATCATCTCAATGTTGTTCTAGGGGTTTGTAGATTGTTACAAGGGATATTCTTCAATTTTTTTACGTAAATTTTATTTCTATATATTCAAAGCTTGTTACACTAATTCTTTCAACGTTTTGAGGTTTGAGTGACTTTTATGAATCTTTAGTCCGACACCCCCACCAGACCTACCTTCGCTCGGTATGTGAAAGAAGGCATGTGTGGGGGTGTCATTTCAGTGATCTTTGCTTTGTCCAAGTTATTTAACCATGTTCCAGATAATGCTAGTATATCTAAATATTTCTCGTTTATCAATTCTCGAATTCGAACAGTCTTATTACCTACAGATTGTATATTTACATAGCCACAGTTTATGACACCCCTAGTAACCATGATCAGTATTTTCCGCTAGTCTTTTCAATTCCAAGTTAAAAGCATTGCAGTCTCTAGAGTTTACTGTTTGGTCACTTGGTCTGTTTAACTTTGTGCAGTTTATACAATTTGACATTTGTGAATTACACTCCCTGGTGGAGTGTCTCCCTGAACCTTTCCCGCAGACTCTATGTTCAACCTTAGATTTGCAATCTTTTTCAAAATGTCCATACCTCTGACAGTGGTAGCAGGTGATCACGTGGTACCTATCACGTATGTTATAGATACCCCACCGTAACGAAACTTTGTCCCCATTATCATGAATAGCCTTCCGAACTTCAGGATCACATTTCAGCACATGTTGGGTGGTCCCCCACCCCCGAGGCACTTTTCTTCAGGACTACACTTATCTTATCTTCTATATTTTGGATTTAGTCCAGGCAGTAATTTGTTTCAATCAAAGCATTTAGTACATCCTCTTCATCATTGTATACATTGCATATCATTATTTT
>NC_090738.1:67372981-67375481 GCF_036898095.1 Palaemon carinicauda
AACGACTCTGAGATTGAGGAAAGGTGCCCACTCCTGAATCCGTGTGTCGATGTACTTTGGAAGTTTGGCAAGAAGTACAGGCGCTGACCCAATCCTTAGCATCCTTAGAAATGCCGTGCCAAATGAACTTTGCCTTCAGCAGCTGTGCAGTAGAAACGGCACGAGGGATATGAAAGGCCGTGAATGAAATCAAACACCTGTCGGCGCATGGGAGCAGGAATCCAAGGTCGTGGTCTACCAGTACTGACGTCACAGAGGAGGGTGGTGTTGGAGTCTTCGAGGGGAGAATTTTCCCAACGGAGGGACGTGCAGGATGTCCTACAAGCTTGATACTCTGGATCCTGTCGTTGGGCTTCAGCCAGGGCGTTGTAATCCAATCCCAGTTGAACGGCAGCCAACATGTTTCTTGACAGGGCATCGGCAACGGGATTCATTTTCCCGGGGACGTATTGGAGGGTGCAATTGTATTCAGCCACGGCGGAGAGATGTCGGCGTTGACGGGCGGACCAGGCGTCAGACTGTCGAGTGAAGGCGTGCACCAGAGGCATGTGGCCTGTGCGAATGACGAAGGGAGTACCTTCTAAGATATGGCGAAAGTGACGGACAGCCAAGTGCACCGCCAGCAATTCTCGATCGAAGGTAGAATAACCTGATTCTGCCTTGGACAGTTTTCTGCTGGAGAAGGCCAATGGGCGGGGCGAGCCTTTGACCACCTGCTCGAGTACTGCACCAATAGCAACGTCCCTGGCATCGGTGGAGAAGGAGAGGGGCGTGTGGGATAGGAAAAGTGAGAGCCGCAGCAGTTGACAGGGCCTTCTTTGCATTGCAGAAGGCTGCTCCTTGAAGGGGACCCCACTTCAGATCCTTTGGCTTGCCCTTGAGGGAGGCGTAGAGGGGAGCAAGAGTGGCGGCAATGGCTGGCAGAAAACGGTGATAATAGTTGATCATGCCCAAGAATTCCTGCAGAGCCTTGACGGTCTAGGGCGCGGGGAAATTCTGAACGGCTGCTACCTTCTCAGGGAGGGGATGGACTCCTTCAGGAGTGATACGGTGCCCTAAGAACAACACTTCGTTGGCGCCAAAGGTACACTTGTCGTACCGGACTACAAGGCCGTTTTGTTGCAGGCGGTCGAGCACGATGCGCAGGTGACGGAGGTGTTCCTCTTTTGAGGAGGAGAACACAGGTATGTCGTCCACATAACATACACAGAAAGGGAGGTCCCCTAAGATGCCATCCATGAGACGTTGAAACGTTGCCCCAGCATTACGAAGGCCTAAACAGGAGTAATCGAAAGTGTATGTACCAAACGGAGTGGTGATGGCGGTGTTGGGGATGTTTTCTGTGTTCATAGGCACCTGATAATACCTCTTCAGGAGGTCGAGCGTAGAGAAAACCTTCGCTTTGTGCAGGTAGGAGGTCACGTCGGCAATGTTTGGGAGGGGGTAGTGATCCGGTTCTGTTTGCATGTTCAGGCGCCTGTAATCCCAGCACGGACGGAGGGAGCCGTCTTTCTTCAGAACGATGTGTAAGGGTGACAACCATGGGCTGGAGGCCTTTTGGCAAAGGCCCATTTTCTCCATTTTCTCTGTTTGGCGGCTGCCAATCGTTCCGGTGCCAGATGTCTGGAATTTTGCGAAGACTGGGGGTCCCGTCGTCTTGATATGGTGATAAATACCGTGTTTGGCAGGAACCTAGGGCCGTTTGGCGAAGTTTTCGACGGAAAACTTCCGGGTACGACGTGAGGAGGTGGGCGTAGGCATCCGTGGGTGCGCTGATGTGGAGAGCGAGGTTAGAGGGGGCGGGTCGAAGAGGTGTCGACAAGTACGAGTGTGCGTTGACCAATCGGCGGTGGGCGACATCGACCAGAAGGTGGAAATGAGAGAGGAAATCCGCACCGAGGATTGGCATTGTGACGTCAGCAACAAGGAACTTCCAATTGAATTTACCGTTTCCGAACGATAATGTGAGGTTCTTGTAACCGTAGGTGGGTATCGCATATCCGTTGGCAGCTACCAAGCGGACGTCAGCAGATGTAGACAGACTACGTCGTGCCTTGAAGAGTTTCCTTGGCAAAAGAGAACGACAAGCACCCGTGTCTACCAAAATCACACGCCCGTTCCTGCATCCTGTAAAAAGAAAAGATTAGAAACATGGGACGCCACCGCCACAAGCGATGGCCCTACTTACACGTTTTTTTGGCCACTGACAATCCTTGGCACATTTCTTCGCGGTTGCCCCGAATCTGAAGTGGTAGTAGCAAAACTGCGGCGGATGGGAGGTAGTAAGTGGCTGTAGAAGTCGTTCGTTGGGGCTGCGAGCGATTGGTGGGGTGGTGGGCGGCTTTGTCGCCGCTTCGGCACGTCACGGGGTAGGCGTGTATGTCCTACGGCATTCATGTCAGCTTCGGTTGACGTTGAATAGGTATCCTCGTCGTCAGGGGTGGAGGCGTTGATGGAGGTCTTGAAGTGGCTGTCCATAAGGGCGTCGGCTTTGGTCATC
>NC_090738.1:67385481-67387981 GCF_036898095.1 Palaemon carinicauda
AGATTATTTTTTTCCCTTAAATATAGTTTAATTCTATTCTAACTAGTTTTTCATCGAATGGTTAATCTAATTAATTAGCATTCTCACTTTATTAGATTTTTACACTTGGATAAATTAGTGAAGCGTGAATTGTTATAGTTTTTCTAATGATGGTTGGAAAAGCGAGAGGGTTTTAATTTAGAGTGAAGTAAGGCCAAAAAGGTCTCTTTTTCTCCGTTCTCTTGCTTGAATTTAGCTCTCATTTACATAGAAAAGATACGAATGTCCTTTGAAGTGAAGGTGATGAAATGGCCTTTCTCAAATACAGCCAGGAAAATTAATTTCCTGATGTTGATACATCTGACTTCATTTCCACTGGGATTATTTGCTTTTAGATTTATATCTTGATCTCAGTTTGGTACATTGATCTTACGATGAATTCATATATTTTATCTTTTAAGCTTCTCTTGAAAGGAATTCATTTATTTACAGCGTGATCCATCCGATTTTATTTCCTATTTACTTGAATAGAGTTTTCATGGAAATAAATAATCTTGTTTGTTTTTACTGGGGTGAAGATTTTTCTTTAGAATTTTCATTTATTTAAACATGAATTTTATTACGGTACCTTTCTCTATTTGATACTAAGAATTCCATTGGATCAAAATCTATTATTTTTTATATATATTGCTGGATGGTCAGTTACCTATGGCACTACTATTAAAATTATATATTCGTTTACTTCCATTCTCTTTTCTTTTATATGCTTATTTTTTTACTTCCCATATACTTAATTTTACTACTTATTTATTGACTTCTAGTACGAGCCTAATTACTTATCCCTTTTTGCAATAACCTGCACTATGTTTAATGTATTCTTTATATTTCTAAAGATTTCATACTTTTCATAACACGAATCAGAGCATAATTTAGAAAAAATATATAATTTATAAGTAAAAAGATGAAAAAGGTAATTATTCCTATTATTTTTCGTTACCTAAAATTAGAGTATGCTTATCCAACAAAACTTAAAACTAGAATTTTACTTTAATCAAGGATTAAACCATTTTAAAACATTACTCAAATTGTAAAACATATTACGACTCTTTGTGGAATAGATGCATGTGAAAGATCTTCATGGGAAGAAATTAAAATATGTAAAAAGCATTGAAACATTCCAGAAACGATTACTAAGACCTTTTTCACAAAAGAATCTTTTCATGTTTGATAGTAGATTTTATGTTCCAGATGAAATACTATTCTTCGAGTTATAAGAGCATGAATAGTTAGAAAAAAAAAATATTCTTTGGACTTTACTAAAAGTCCTTTAATTATTTTGACTCCATAATTCTATCTACATCCTTCATACCTTCCACCTAATACAAAGAAGAACCAATTTCAGCAAACAACATACTATCGAGAAAATATTATTTAATACTGGATTATTTAATAAAAAATAATTGAATATAAGATAATATTCGAAGATTTCTAAGATTAAAATTGAACTCAAAATAAAATTTAAAAATAAAAAAGATATAGGAAATATACGAAATTCCAATAACATTTGACACCCCTCCCCCTGCGCCCAAAAAAAAAAAAAGTTCAGAGCTGGGAAGAATGGTTCTTAAAAAAAGTAAAAAATAAAAAAAGGAATGTCCCACTTCCTTCTAATCCCGCATCATCTTGCAAGAAATAGTTCCCTCCAAATTCCAGTAATCATTTTCAGACATCGATTCGGGTATCTGTGCAACTGGAAAATCATCACAGATAACGACGATGACCCAGCAGCACAGCAGAAACCGGACACACCGAGCAACAAGTGTCAGTGACTGACAGATGAAACTATGTACCAGTATCTGTTGCAGTGTCCAGAAATAAGCCAACTAAGACAAGAATTCAACTCTAGGTTCCCTATAACTGTAACAGCAATCGCAAAACACATAATTTCTGATATTTATTCATCATCTGCCTTTTTTCTGGTTCTATACTCCGCCCCGATAACGTAACTGCCAACACCATATATATATATATATATATATATATATTTATATATATATATATATATATATATACTGTATATATATTTTTGTATATATATAGATATATAATTTATATAATCTATATATAACGTATATATATGTATATATACATACATACATACATATATATATGTATATATATATATATATATATATATACATCCACTTGGAATTCATTTTATGGTAACAGTTTCTGGCCGGGTGGAGATTCGAACCCCCACCTGTTCGGCTGGAAACCACGTGTGGTTGTGATATATATTCATTTATAATAGCAACCACGTGTTGCAAACTTACGATTCAGCTATCATGGTGAGATGGGTTTATTTCAAGTGTATGAACAGATTCCTGAATTCGACAGAAATATGTACGAAGACTTCTCATAAACTTTTATCTCTCTTGATAGCTCAGTCGGTATGGTCCCTGCAGTCATGGTTTCCAGCCGAACAGGTGGGGGTTCGAATCTCCACCCGGCCAGAAGATGT
>NC_090738.1:67395481-67397981 GCF_036898095.1 Palaemon carinicauda
TTTTGGCCTATCCATACTTTTAGAGCTTTTACCTTCTCATGGGGTCGGTGAAGTATGTTCTAATGTTCTTTTGGATAAAAATACTGACTTTGTAAATTTATCATTTTATGACCTTAGCAGCTAGACCTTATATAAACTGGAACTACATGTATTTACCATGAAAAACCGAAAAACCAAAAAAAAAAAAAAAAAAAAAGAATATTAAATCCTTTTTCAAGGAAAGAGTATTTATTTATTGGAGAAAAAAAGCGGTTTTCGTTTGTTAAAATAGTAATAAATGAAGTAGATTAGAATATGATTAAAGATTATCTAAATAGATAAATATCATTATTAGATATTTCTCACGTAATGTATTTAAATCTAATCTATTAAAGTGTTGTGATATAATAACAGATCATGAATAATATTAATAGCATTGAAAAACGTATGGCAAGATTTACATCAAAACATATTATGATCTTTAGGGTATTTTACAACAAACTTCTAATGTATATATATACACACACACACATATATATATATATATATATATACATATATATATATATATATATATATACATATATATATATATATATATATATAGATATATATATATATCATCTCTTAGGGAAAAATAAAACTAGAAAATAAATAAAAATGATATAATGATAGGAGAAATACATAAAGATACAACTATTTTTTTCTCATCCCTCCTCAACGAGCAAGGAGGCTGCCATATGACGTCTCTCTCACCGATTTATTTTCCTTTGTACAAGCTTAGAACTTCTGGTTTCTAGTTGACAAACGAAAAAAGATGTTGGAACACAAGTGGTCTTGAGTACTCCTCCATATGTGTATGAGAGAGAGAGAGAGAGAGAGAGAGAGAGAGAGAGAGAGAGAGAGATGAACATGATTATAGCTTATCTTCTCCTAGGTCTGCATTGATCTCCATCACATAATAAACACTTGTCAGTTTGGGCGTGTTTGCCATCAACTTCTGGTAGTCATATGTGACTACCAGTTCCAGGGTATAAGTGGAAGTAGGAACGAGGTGTCGGAACGGAAAATTGAACAGGTTAATAATACTCACAGTTTACCTAAGGAAATCTGCAAATACCTTGATTCGACAAGACAAACTTATTTCAATATACTTATTCATCCTAATTTATTCATATAGCTAAACAATGACAGTGGTTATTATTATTATTATTATTATTATTATTATCATTATTATTATTATTATTATTATTATTATTATTATTATTATTATTATTATTATTATTATTATTATCATTGTTTTTATTATTATTATTATTATTATTATTATTAATATTATTATTATTATTATTATTAGTAGTAGTAGTAGTAGTAGTAGTAGTAGTAGCAGCAGTAGTAGTAGTAATACTAGTAGTAGTAGTAGAAAAACTAAAAAAAATAATGATGTTTAAATTTGTTTCTAGCTATTATTATAAGTATCATTTCATAAATGAGAGCTACCATTTTGCAGATGATAAAAACCGAAAGAAAAATGACAACACCACATAAAAAGCTCCATTCACTAATCCGAAACTAAAAAATATGAATGACAAAACATTTGTATTAAAGAGGTTGTCAGATGAAAAGTCTCAGAATCGAGACGCTGTTGAATATTTCAAAAATTCCTCATCACTCGAGTCTAAAGTTGTCTATAGAAAAACTCTTCAGCGCTATTGATGCCAATCGATCTGTGGGAACGAAGTGTCTGTGGCTTTCTTCTTACTGTTTATATTTCTTGAGGAGAGCGGTTTTTTAAAATCATTGCCTGCGTCAACAACTCATTCTATTTAATCTAGAGTTTTTACAGCATTGATACTTTTTTGAGTTATTTATTCTACTAGCCATTTTTTTTTTTATATATTGTTTATATCGATGACACTGTTCAATTTATTATTTTTTAAATAGGCAGAAATTTTGGCTGCATTTTAGTTTATATTATAAAAATCGCAAAAATGTTAGATTTTATTATTTGCATATAATGTTGTTTAGATTTTTATGGTTTACATCGTCTAATGTCTATCATCACACTCAATCAAAACAATAGTAGACCACTAAGATATTGTTTTGCTCTATAATTAAATATGCTTCGCCTGTAAGGTGAAAACTGTGGAGGCTTTATAACTCTTGAGGACCTTATAACCTTAACTATAATTTTTTTTTAATGTTGTATGATATCCTGATTGCACTTATCATGATCAAACAGACGAACATACAGGTGCTCATTCATAATAATATTATTGTTACTTCCTAAGCTACAACCATAGTTGGATAAAGTAGGATGCTATAAGCCTAAGGCTCCTACAGGGAAAAGAGCCCAGTGAGGGAAGGAAATAAGGAAAAACACAAGAAGTTCACGAAAAATAAGGAAAACTACAAGAATTGTAAGAACAATAAGGAAAACTACAAGGAAGTTTAAGAACAATAATAGCATTAAAATAAATCTATAATATAAAAAAATATGAAAACTTGAGAAACTCCAATT
>NC_090738.1:67402981-67405481 GCF_036898095.1 Palaemon carinicauda
CTGAACAATAATATCTTCCTCGGTGTTGAACGATATGTTAACTAGTTTCTTTCTATCTTTCTTTCTTTCTTTCATTCTTTTAACAGGGGCTTAGACAGACGATTTATTTGAATTTTCTTAAAAAGTGAAATAAGATTATTTTGTAGTTTTCCCTCCCCCCCCCTCTCTCTCTCTCTCTCTCTCTCTCTCTCTCTCTCTCTCTCTCATATAAGATATATATATATATATATATATATATACATATATATATATATATATATATACATATATATATGTATATATATATATATATTATATATATATGTGTATATATATATATATATATATATGTATGAGAGAGTGAGAGAGAGAGAGAGAGAGAGAGAGAGAGAGAGAGATAGAGCGGTATTGACGAAATAAAAAAGATATTGTGATTCCTATACAAAACCTTCATATCTTTTTGGATAGAGAAAATCTCTGTACGTTCCCCAAAGTATTATATGTTATTGGAATTCTGGTGCGTAGGTTCGTTCGTATAGTCTCCTTCAGGTAAGATACTCAAGGATAAGCTACTCCCGGAGGAGAGGAGACAAAATACATGTAAGTAGAGGCAAGGAAAGAAGCTTACACCTCTCTCTCTCTCTCTCTCTCTCTCTCTCTCTCTCTCTCTCTCTCTCGGTTTTGAATTGATAATACAAAATAATAGTATACATACACGTGTACATATAACTAAAAGTAAGATTGAACACTCAAAAATCTCCTCCATATTGCAAATGGAAGTAACAAGAAATAGAACCATTCAGCTTTTCAGCAAGTCTTTGATGAGCTTGCAAGTATTAGATCTTTACCTCTTATCAAAACATGCTATTTATTAGGAGCTATCAGGACTGGTATGTGTTATATCGACTGCATAAATATCTACATATTATATATACACACACATATATATATATATATATATATGTATGTATGTATGTATGTATATATATATGTATGTGTATATAAATATATATATATATATATATATGTATGTATGTATGTATATATATATGTATGTGTATATAAATATATATATATATATATATATATAAATATATATATATATATATATATATATATGTATGTGTGTGTGCGTTTGTGTCTCTGTCTGTGTGTGGGCGTGTTTTGAAATGGGAAACAAAATCAATTCAGAACATTAACCCGTAGGGAAGCAAAACCGATAAGGACACAAAACGAAGCTGACCAAAATATTAAGGAAAAACAAGCAAAATAAAAGCAAAAATGCAACCAGAGAGGAAAGCAAAGCCCTTTACAAAAAATATGGGCCAAAATGATTTTCAGGGTAAGTTTATAAAATAGGGTTTAAAAGTGAATTTCCTACGATGAGAGAGGGGAGGGAAAACGCACTTTTGAGGTAAATAAATTACACTTCAATTTTCTAACTTCATGACGACCCGATAAGATGGTTAAAGTAATTCAGGGAACAATTTTTGACTTATAGAGTTTTCCATGGATAGTTCATAATACATTTTCATGGGTGAATACTGTTGATAATATAAATATATATCCTGTATGAAAATATATCTAAATGTTCATAAGAATAGTAATATGGTATCATAAAAAAAAATATTCAAATCCGGTACTAAGATATGTTTTTACAAAAAGAATATTAAGCACGAATAGAGGTAACCGAAGACAGATTAGAAAGGAGAAAAGTCAAACAAGAGTAATACAAAAAATAGCAGAAAGTTAAACAAAAAAGGCTAAAAATAAAAGCAAAATCAATACAAGAGGAAAGCAAATCCGACCCAAAGGAAAGCAAAGCTGATCAGAAAGTGAATCATAGCAGAAAAAGGAAGGTGGAAAAAAATCCTCCAAAAAATGAAGAATGTCCAACCATTATAAACAACAAAGTCGATCGAATAGGAGAGCCAAGTCTACCAGAGAAGAAAGTAAAACCAACCGATAGAAAATCAATGAATAACCAAAAAAGAAAGCAATTCCAACCAGAAATGCGGGCAAAATATAAGTAAAGCCTGACAAAGAAGAAAGCAAAGCCAATCTGCAAGAACAGCAAAACAAAGGGAATAAAGCAACGCCCTCGACAGAAACACAACGACCGGAAAAAAAGAAAACAAATCCAGAGAGGGAAAAATACAAAGCCGACCAGAAAGAAAAGCAGAGACGAGCAGCAAAGAAACCAAAATTTAAAAAAAAATACAAAGGAGACCTGAAAGGAACGAATATCTTCTCAGGCAGATAATGAAAAATTATGATAACAAAGCATCGCAGGAAAACTAAGGTACACAGAACATACCAGAACGCAAATCAAAGTAGGTCAAAGGGGTATGCAAAAACCTTCCTAAAGAAAAGTAGAACTCTGCCATAATAGAAAGTAAAAGTTGACCAAATAGGAAAGAAATGGAAGCAATATCATGACTTCCAACTTTGGCCACTCACCCACTTGTGTACTACCTGTCTATTGAGAAAGCAATATCTGGCAGGAAAGTTGATCCTTGAC
>NC_090738.1:67412981-67415481 GCF_036898095.1 Palaemon carinicauda
AACACACACACACACACACTCACACACACCCACACACACACATCTACACACCCACACACACATATATACACTCAAACACCCGCACACACACACAAACAGGTGCGTGCGCACGTGCGTAAGTGCACGCAAAAAAAATCCTGTGTTTTATCTTAATCATTATATAATAGCCACCACCAAAATGTAGCATTGCCTACGGACTTCAGGACCCATCAACTGGAAAATATATATTCCAGGAGAAAGAACAGAAAGCCTGATGTGATACGGCAAGACAGTTAGTGGATAAACTGGGAAAGTCTTATAGACCTTAGGACCAAGGATGTTAATAAGTAAAATGAACCTCCTCTAGGAATAAAGGAAGATAGAAAGTTTTCTTCTTGTTTTATGGAGATTTCGTGATCTCAGGAGAAAGAAGAAGCGGCTCTTTTTCCGAATAGAATTCTACTTTGGTTAATTTTTTTTTTTCTAGATTTGTTCCAAACGTATCAAAACTAATACTATCTGTCATGTTAACACATTAACATTATCTTCATTGCAGATATAATGATGACCAAAATAATGAAATACATAAAAACTTACTGATTATATTACCTTTCTCAAAAATGGAGAAAACTAAAGTGTCAACATTCAATTGTAAATATGGCGAAATCGGGTAACAAACGAAATACCTTCAAGATGCAATATTTAGAATTTTTATGAATTCGGGAAAAGATAAGGATTAGAGTTCAAATAATTGTTTCATTTAAAGTGTAACTTGAGCATTGTGATGTATACAACTTTTTGCCTCTATTTCAATTTCTTATTATACCTCATTCCTTACTGTACAAAATTCCACCCACATTTTCTCTCTCTCTCTCTCTCTCTCTCTCTCTCTCTCTCTCTCTCTCTCTCTCTCTCTCTCTCTCTCTCTCTCTCTCTGACATATACTCATTGAGAGAGAGAGAGAGAGAGAGAGAGAGAGAGAGAGAGAGAGAAAGAGAGAGAAATCATACTAAATCCACTAGGAACAGGGATGATGCATCGCCCTCTTTCAGAAGTTATTGAATAGATCAAAACTCTTAAAGGATAAATCAGTTATAAATCTTTCATCCTGTCCGTAACCTTTTTTCATTTATATTGCAGACAGTTACGTTTTTTTTTATTTATTTAAAGTCCTTCACTTCTTCAGTCATGTATAATTTGTACTCAAACTCGTCTTTATGAAAGTGTTTTTTTTCCTTTTTTGGTATATTAAAAAACAAATATATAATTTTCAATCACAGGGGTTTTTTTTATTCCATATGAATTTTTCACATATTTCAAAATATCTATTAATGATATTTATCTATTTAGATAATCTTTAATCATATTCTAATCTACTTTATTTATTACTATTTTAACAAACGAAAACCGCTTTTTTTCTCCAATAAATAAATACTCTTTCCTTGAAAAAGGATTTAATATTCTTTTTTTTTTTTTTTTTTTTTTTGGTTTTTTGATTTTCATGGTAAATACATGTAGTTCCAGTTTATATAAGGTCTAGCAGCTAAGGTCATAAAATGATAAATTTACAAAGTCAGTATTTTTATCCAAAAGAACATTAGAACATACTTTACCGACCCCATGAGAAGGTAAAAGCTCTAAAAGTATGGATAGGCCAAAAAATTATTTGGAATCGTTAACGATTTTCAATAATAATAATAATAATAATAATAATAATAATAATAATAATAATAATAATAATAATAATAATAATAATAATCATGATGATAAGGCCCCATTTCTCCTCCATAACATTTGTCCATACTTGCCAAGCCTCTACTTCTTTCTTAAACAGAAAATAACTTTCATCTCTCTTAAATCGTGGAAGTGGGAATTTCCCAGTCGCCATCCCAACAAAAAATACAGTCAGTCCTAGATCACCTAAATGAACTATACAAAAATCTCGTTCATTTAACACCTCAACAATATAGCAAACAACCTTATTAAAACAACAACACAACTAAACCTAGCCCACCTTTCACACAACTATGAAATCACTACCAATGCAAATAGTTCAAGCCTATTAGGCTATCTCCCCAAAAACTCTATATCACCACTAAAAATAATTAGGCTAGCCACGTTTCGCACAATGGTCCAGTTTATGAAATAATCATCCACATAAAATTCTGCTAGAAAATAAAGTACTTTAAATTTGGTCATTAAGCCATCCCGTGGTCGAACGTTGTTCTGCTAACATTGATTGAGGTTTTACTCACAGTATGTTGTTAGCAAACCTCTCCTAGGAGCGCTTCCGCGGTGATACACGCTAATGGCTGACCACTGGCTCTCCATCCTCCGTCCTTATCACCATCCCACACATCTTACCATGCAACCGATACGTCAAACCACCAAACAGACAATACATAAACATTATATATGTCTATTTTTTTCATAAAAAGGTGTCTTGTTACATTATATATATATATATATATATATATATATATATATATATATATATATATATATATATATATATATATAT
>NC_090738.1:67430481-67437981 GCF_036898095.1 Palaemon carinicauda
AGTCATGTTTTAGCTTTGTGTTCCTCGTTTAGAATAACATTGAAAAGATATTAGTTAGTCTTATGGAGAAACCTACGTGCTAAGAAACAGTCCACCATGTCTGCTCCTAACTACATCTGCTTCAAATATAATGAAACGGATGGAGATCGGAAAAAAGGATAGTATGTGAATGCAAAAAAACTCTACCAAAAGAGATGTGTTTATATAGTGACAGCCATCAGTGAGAAGGAACGGATTAACCTAGACTGGTTATGCCCACACTGCTTACGTCAAGCCTGACAAAACAATTTAGTAATATCCAAATTAAAGGAAAATGTAAACATGAGAAACCTGGCCCTGAACGAACAAGATGCAAAAATAGATGACTTGGAAAATAAACTTACTAACCTTAGCGCAGACGCCGCAAATTCCTCCCAGACCACTAACCTCACTGAGAAAATTGACATTATTGGCAATAATATATAATCAATTAAAACAACACGTCAAACATTGATAAATCCAAAACTGGAGAAACCGACAAATGCTGACAAAGTTAAGAGAAAAAATCTGTTGATAATTAAATCAACAAATACAACAACTAAAATTACTGAAAGAAAATGTGAGGTTGAACAAGCACTTAAAGACATTCATATACTTAACACAAGGTCAACTACGAAAGGAAATGTAAACTTTGCAAACAATATGATCAGAGAAGAAATCTAAAACCCAAAATAATGATATGCA
Source organism: Palaemon carinicauda (assembly GCF_036898095.1). Classification (NCBI taxonomy): domain Eukaryota; kingdom Metazoa; phylum Arthropoda; class Malacostraca; order Decapoda; family Palaemonidae; genus Palaemon; species Palaemon carinicauda. The sequence goes on from NC_090738.1 coordinate 67,431,205, forward strand.
ATGTATACAATGATGAAGAGGATGTACTAAATGCTTTGATTGAAACAAATTACTGCCTGGACTAAATCCAAAATATAGAAGATAAGATAAGTGTAGTCCTGAAGAAAAGTGCCTCGGGGGTGGGGGACCACCCAACATGTGCTGAAATGTGATCCTGAAGTTCGGAAGGCTATTCACGATAATGGGGACAAAGTTTCGTTACGGTGGGGTATCTATAACATACGTGATAGGTACCACGTGATCACCTGCTACCACTGTCAGAGGTATGGACATTTTGAAAAAGATTGCAAGTCTAAGGTTGAACATAGAGTCTGCGGGAAAGGTTCAGGGAGACACTCCACCAGGGAGTGTAATTCACAAATGTCAAATTGTATAAACTGCACAAAGTTAAACAGACCAAGTGACCAAACAGTAAACTCTAGAGACTGCAATGTTTTTAACTTGGAATTGAAAAGACTAGCGGAAAATACTGATCATGGTTACTAGGGGTGTCATAAACTGTGGCTATGTAAATATACAATCTGTAGGTAATAAGACTGTTCGAATTCGAGAATTGATAAACGAGAAATATTTAGATATACTAGCATTATCTGGAACATGGTTAAATAACTTGGACAAAGCAAAGATCACTGAAATGACACCCCCACACATGCCTTCTTTCACATACCGAGCGAAGGTAAGTCTGGTGGGGGTGTCGGACTAAAGATTCATAAAAGTCACTCAAACCTCAAAACGTTGAAAAGAATTAGTGTAACAAGCTTTGAATATATAGAAATAAAATTTACGTGAAAAAATTGAAGAATATCCCTTGTAACAATCTACAAACCCCTAGAACAACAACTAGTATCTTTTTTGAAGAATTCGGTGCTCTCATTGAGATGATTACCACGGATTTAACAACATAACACAAGATAACATCACCAGAATAATCAAGAAAGCAAAGAAAACAAACTGCGCGATCGATCCTATGCCAATATCTGAAGTAATTGGAGAGAGAGACTTTTCTAGTCTAGCCGAAATAATAATGAGAATAGCAAATGCAAGCATTGATGAATTTAAGTTTCACAAATCTGAGAAAATGGCTATAGTCACACCAGTTCTGAAATATGCACTGGACTACCAGGAATTAATCTCATATAGACCTATTTCAAATCTATCCAATATCTCAAAAGTGCTTGAATATGCAATTCTTGAACGACTAGTCAGCCACTTAGAAGTAATAGAAGCTTTGCCTGACAACCAATCTGCTTACAGAAAACTATACTCTACGGAGACAGCCATCTGCTCTGTTGTAAATGATATGCTAGAAATGATGGATGAAAAAAAAAATGTGGTATCTTAATTCTGTTCGATCTTAGTGCTGCTTTTGATAGAGTGATACATGAACTGCTACTAAATGATCTACGGTCCATTGGCGTTGAAGATCAAGCCTTTGAATACCTAAAAGATTGTTTAGTTGGTAGAAATTACTGTGTACAAATTAGAAACTCTTATTCATCATATGAACCCTTAAACAGAAGTGTACCACAGGGGAGTGTACTTGACCCAATCTTATTCTGCATCTATACTATTGGTCTATCGAAAATACTACAAAGGCATGGCGTGAAGTTTAAACTATTTACAGATGACACACAGTTTTACTTCTCCATAAATGATACAGATGACACTACTGAAACTCTAAACCGAATCCTTGATAGTGTTAGATAATGGATGACATTTAAACGACTAAAATTAAATGAGAACTAAACTGAATTCATGGTGGTGGGCAAGAGAAACAGCATGAAGAACTTAGGTGATATTTAAATGAACATAAATAATGACTATGCCGTTATCTAGTAAAGTTTGAGATCTATGTGTATTTCTTGACTGCAACCTATCTCTAAATGCCCAAATAAATTATGTAATAAAAACTGCTGGTTATCATCTAAGAAATATTGCGTTTATAAAAAAAAAAGTACCTAGATGATAATTCTGTGAAGAAACTTGTGATAAACTGTGTTATTACCAGGATTGACTAATACAGTTTACCAAAAGTGCAACCTGAGAAATTACAAAACATAATAAACAGAGGAGCAAGTCTAATAAAAGTCGTCCCACCTAGAGAAAGGATCACCCCTATATTAATTGATCTACACTGGCAGCCGATTAAAGCAAGGATTGAATTTAAAATATGTACAATAACCCACCAAGTTATCAGAACCGGGCAAACAAAATACTTAGGAAATTGTTACATATTGCTCAGCCAAAAAATCATGTCGACACGGGAATAGTTACAGATGGCTTCAAACTGTTAGAACCTAGATATGTAATGTGTGTAAAATTACATGATTAAATCCATGACCCAAGAGGTCAATGGAGAAGTTAAGAGGAGTGTGACAACGCCAAGTCAGTCATATACAGGATGCGAAAGTCAAGACCAAGCTAACCATTTGCAATATAGAATCTTTCACGGAGATGTTTGGGGCTGTGACTAAAGCCTTTAAAGAAGTCGGTTAGGGGTTTATGATCAGTAAGAACCTTGACGGAATAACCGTATATTATGAACTTAAAATGCACTAGTGAATTAACAATAGCTAGTCCTTCCTTGTCTATTACTGCATACTTACTTTCGGAAGTTCTCAGTTTTCGTGAATAAAAAGCTATCAGGAAAAACTGTTTTTCATATTGCTGAGGCAATACCCCACCTACTCCTAAGTCTGAGGCGTCTGTTGCAATGAAAAATTCCTTACCGAAGTCAGGAAATTTTAAGATAGGAGAACTACACAGTTCATCTTTTAAGGTATTAAACGCCTGTTGATGCTGCTCAGACCATATGAAATCTACACCCTTTTTCGTAAGATCAGTTAGGGGAGCGGCTATTATTGAATAATTGCATATAAAACGCCTGTAATACCCACTACACCAAAGAAATTACTGTATTCCCCTGACATTATTAGGTATTGGAAAGTTACTGATAGCCGACACCTTATCGTGGACTACTGTAAGACCTTGGCTAGACACCGTAAAACCCAAATAGACCAATTCTGTTTTGAAATATTCACACTTACTAATCTTTACCCTTAAGTTATGTTGTCTTAGTCTCTGTAGTACTAGTTCTAGTTTACGTAGCTGCTCTTCTAAGGTATTGGAAAAGATTACAAGGTCGTCCATATAGGCATGCAATATATCCCCTAACAAGTCTCCAAACGCTATGTTAATCATTCTAGTAAATGTTATGGGAGCACAACGTAAACCAAAAGGCACACGTACAAATTCATAATGTCCCCTGGCTGTGCTGAAGGCAGTATATGGGATACTATTTTCTTCTAATGATATCTTGTGAAAGCCTTTAAGTAAGTCCAAACTGGTAAAATATTTATTCTGACCTAACAAAGATAAAATATCGTCAGTACATGGCACTGGGAATCGATCAGGGATCGTTTCCTCATTCAAGCGACGGTACAACTATTAATGGAAAATTATAAGGGCTGTTCGATTTCCTAATGACTCCTTCTTCTAGCATTTTACCTACTTCATTATTTATCTCATTCTGGAATTTCATACGGAGTCTGTACGAGGGTACATAGATAATTTTCTGCTTGTCTTTTAACCTTATTTGGTGTTCTATGACATCCGTTTTACCCAAGGATTCATCCGTAGTGGAGAAAACATCATGATATTTATGTAAAAGATCAAAAAATTTCTGCTGAATTTCCTCTTCTTGCATGTCTTTATTGACTTTATTTTTCATATATTGCAAAGGTGATTCATCCGCAACTGTTTGAGTGTGATTGATTTCAGCGACGGTAAGAATGCAATGTTTATAAACTTCTACATACAAGATATGTTGATTTTTGTGAATTACTAAAGTGGTATTTAAATTATTACAAACTTCAAAATTACATTGTTGTTGTGAGCTTACTGTATAAATAGCTTGTGTGACGGACAATCCGTTAGTTTTCAAAGTGTTGGAAAGGATTAATATTTCAGATCCCTGTAACATTTTCTTTACTTGCACTATTAAATTCAAGGTTACGTTTGGCTCAATAGATTGCGTGCAAGATGATATTACGGGTGAACGAGAATTCTGTTGGGTCGCGTATATTATTTCTTTATTAATGAGACAAGTTATTGGTTCTTCAACGTACGTTACCGTGTTATTTGTCGTCTCCTATTTATCCAAAACTGATTTTAAGTTATTAGAAGACTTATAGAACTTGCTTTTGATATACACGCCGTGCTTGGCAGGGGCTAAGATGATGTTTTGATTACCCATAGACGGGTATCCTATAATTACAGCTTGATACATATCAATGTTTTGTACAGCAACAAGGGTATCGGCAAACTTGCGCTTACCGACCTTGTACTGAACATGAGTTACGCCTATTACATTTAATTCATTATTTCCTAAACCCGAGAGCCTTACTCCGGACTTCTCTATAGGGAAGTTCGAAAACAACAAATGATGTGTCCTCAAATCCATGATATTACATGGACTACCAAAGTAAAAAAATAATGTAAAGGATCGGTGTTCTAAATTTACAGCATATAATGTTGGTCGTAACTCATTTGGGCTAAAAATTGTGTGAATTTGTTGCAAATCTATGGGAGCATGCACTGATTTATTTGATTCGGTCTTGTGTTTCATAGGAAAATGTATTGCTTCACAATTATCTGATAAAACGTTAAATGGATTATTTAATACTACTCATGTGTATTTGAATGACCCAAGATCACTCTCTTCCCCACTGGAGTAAATTATGTGGTATTTGCTTTGCTCTGCACATTCTGAAAATTAGTCTGACCTTACGAGTTCTGGCTAGACGGCCCAGGATCAGAGTTATTTGAAGAACTGTTTGTTTGTTTTTGAATTTGAGCTGCATTGATGTTTGGCTGTTTCTTCTTATTGAACTGAGGATTTTTTTTTATTTCCAAAGGGAACTGACTGTGGAATTGACTGTGGAATTGACTGTGTATTTCTAGGATTCTGTTGTTGATTACGCGAGTAGCATCGACTATACGAATGAGTTGAACTATTGTATAACAAACAATATTGCGTTCTGTAGTCTGCGATCAAGTGACCTTGACGTTTGCAATTAAAACTCGTCATTCTTGCAACTTGACTATTATTAACTACATTTCTTTATCTTTTTATACACATCCAATTCTGTATTTACTGGCGTTAACTTTTTATCAAAACATAGCTGTAAAGCTTCTGGCAACATAAGTGTCATGAAGGTTAAATACATTAATCGTAAGAAATCTTTCACGGAGATGTTATCTCTAGTAACCCAAGTGGAATTACCTAAAATATCCTGATACTCGTTTAGCCTATCGGCAATGAGAGCTGCTCTCTCCATGATATTAAGCCGAGTCAAAGTGGCTTGATTAAGTGTATTTCTTAATATTAAAACTACATCTAAGGCTTCCTCACCGCCATAGATCGCACGTAGCCTACCTTTGAAATCATCCCATGTAGCTGCCTCTTGAAAAGAAACTCCTCTCAAGTACGCACTCGCACTCCTTTAGAAAAGTCTATAAAACTTTTAGCTTCTTGTAATTGTACAAATGGGTCTATGATTTGTTTAACATTTAAGTGTGCATCGACGGAAGAAATCCACGATTCGACATTCTGAGGTAAGAACCCATTGACCCAACCTTGAAAAGGAAGGATAGCTAAACGGGCATTTACTAGTGTTACAATGGGAGCGGGGATGGGGTTACTAGGTCTGGGGGCGGGTTACTCGGACTCACAGGAGGCGTCATGTTTACTTTACTTTTTTTCTATCTCTACGACTCCATGCATTTCTATCAAAATATCTATATGAATACAGACGTCCACTGCGTAAACGCATAAGCACTATACAAAAAAGATTATAACATAATCCCCCAAAACAATGATACTAATATAAAGATATTTCTCGAGAACTTCTGAAAGAAAACGGGATTAGCACAGATATAAAAAAAAATTCTAAACGAGAATTCGGAGTTGAATACAGTTTCCTTTAATGAAAGAAAAAATGAAGATTAGCAAACAACTCACCCCAGCAATAATGGACTATCGACTCGTGATACCAACACTTCACTGTCTAAAACTGAAATGAATAAAGAAATGTACATACTTGAGCTTATATGGGCGAAGGGCGATGTCGTCATTTCCTCTCTCTCTCACTGGTTTGCGAGAGTTTATCTGTTTGGGTGAATGTTTTCTGTCCGATTTCCCGTTGTAATGTATAACGTAATGTTTCCTGGATACGATTCTTGAATGTTTAATAAACGTTGAATGTCAGTCCCTCGTTTTCTTAAGATGTTGATTGAAGATCCAGTTCCTCAGTTTGTATAACATTTATAGTTGTTATTCAATGTGTTCATTTCTTTGGTGGACGTAGATACTTCGTCAAAATTGTAGATTCATTACTGTTGATTCTCTGGTTACTCAAGATGATTTAGTTTAAACGCTGCCACCAATTGCTGGCAGCGGTGGGATGCACCAATTGTTGGTGTGGTACTGTTATAAACACACATTATGGTTCCAATTAAATGTCTTTTCAATGTGTTATATATTTTAGACTTGCAGGTTACTTCTTCTGAATAAGTCTAAGTAAGTTAACTTTAAAACAGTTTATTATCAGCTCCATCACAGGAGTATGGATGGTTTGGTCGGATGACCATTCCGTATGACAGGTTGATAAGAACTAACAAAAAAATATTGTGTGATGATAACATATACTTAGTTATCTCAGCATTTTCGTAAAATGGTAAACACAACATTAATATAGGAAGCTATCTAGATCCGGT
>NC_090738.1:67442981-67450481 GCF_036898095.1 Palaemon carinicauda
AGCTACGGTAAGTAGACTCTCTTCCACAACATTAGGGAACTTCCTCGGATAATGAGAAACAGCCCGGATGAAAGAAAGGAAACAGTAGAAGGTCCATTATCATATTAATTGAACTCAGACTGCAGTTGTTTATATTCAGGGTGCTCCCATGACTGTTAGACTTTCAAAGTGGAGTATTCTGAAAGGATGGTACGTTCAGTTCAAAGTAAGCTTTTCTTTTTAATTTTAGAAACCCTTTAACGATTTATTTCAAAGTGATTTTACCTGAAAGTCTGTAACCTAGATATGAAGGTAATTGGTCTCGTAAAAAATGTACTTTGATTTCAAATTAATTTGCTACTTAAGGCCGTAACGTTAAAGTTGAAGATAATTTGTTCTTTTAAGTTATAATGCTAACTTCAAGGTGGTTTATTTTAAAAGGCTATTCCACAAAACTGTAATACTTTTTAAATTAGTTTATCTGATGACTGACTTGGGATAAATGACTGAAAATTTCCGATATTATATAAACTGATATAATGCAAGATAAAAAAAAAAACAAGTAAAAAATTGTGTAATTTACGTTTTAATGCTCTAGTATAATAGAGATGTATCAACATTAATGATTTTTCGTGTTTATGTATATATATCAGATGACAAAATCTTTGGTTAGTTTATAAAAACTGGTGAAAAATAGATGCATTAATTCCTCATAATCTTAATAAAAATTGTCAAAAGGAACACGCAGTAAATTTCTGTTCCCGTGCATATAGAGAAACAACCTTCGTTTCAAAGTAAGAGCTCCCCTCCAGATCCAGGAGGGTAAAATACAGGTTATGGAGGAAACTCTGGAGAGGGGTTAAGTGACAGGTGCCGTCTTTGCTGCATATCTAACCCCGTCGTTGCTTGTCACATCTAATCAACATCATCATATTCTGTCCTGTTTCATCTGTAAATCCCTAGACATTTACTTCTTTTACGAACTGTCTGAAGGTCCAGAGCCAGTGTTGCACGGAAGAATGCAGCAATGTACCACACACACACACACACACACACACACACACACACACACACGTATGGATTATCATAAGAATGTCAGATAATCTCCCAAGCTCACTTATTTCCCTTAAGGGCTAACAACAAAACTTATTGAATAAGTATAACTTTCAATAAAGAACCAACATAAGAATAAGAAAGGTAAAGCGAGGTAATGTGAGGAAGATAAAGCCTAGTAAAAGGAAGAAACTTTGATATTTTTACTTCAAATAGCGTTGACTTGAAAGTTGATTCTCACATATGAAATAGAGATATGATCTTCCTATTTTAGATACGAAAGCAAATATTTCACATTTTTCTCATATCTTAAGAATATCACCTCGAATGATAAACAAAATTCCTATGCTTACCATGAGTTTAGTTCAGACACTGGTTTTACTTATTCACTAAATGTTTAAGATATTTAGTCCAGAGTTCCCTTATAATAATGATGAGTTCTAACACCACTTTTGAATAAAACCTGTGTGGTTATCCTCAGTGGTAATCAAAGAGCTAATAAATGGTGGAATTATCAAGCAGAAGCCTTAGTTGAATATCCAATATCAAATATCATTTACGAATTAATTATATAATTATATCTATCATGTAAAGGTAAGATATTGTTAGTCTGATAGAATATTTTTACTCAAATAACTGTTAATGGAAAAAATGTTCTTACTGGAGACATCCTATGAAAAAATAACTTTCTGAATTAATTATTTTTGGAAGGAAACTATTGTTATACTGGTGAAGCTTTTATGGGAAGTAGTTGTTCATGCCCCCCCCCCAACCCCCCAAAAAAACAAAAAACATTAATTGATAAAAAAATAACTCTGTGACTGATGGTTATTCGTCATTTTGTTAACACATAAATTTAGAAATCAGTCGATTCTGAGATAAGAAATTTTACTTTCTTTGGTTCTGGAAAAAATACTTATTTAAATTAAACATCTCTTAGAGCCATTTTGTACTTTTTAAAGTAGATTTAATTGGTTTTACATAAACATTTTTGATTTAATATAAATATAATGTTTTCTACGTTCCTATATGCCTAATTATGAAAACATTTTCTATATTTTTTTCAAAATCAAATGTATGAATAAACACAGGTGTCTGTACCAAATAATTCTTGATTTTTGGTTAATATGATCAATTTATTTTTGCAAAATCTTTTATAGACAAAATATATATTACACTATTAACATAACTTGAATGAACCGTTAAACATAACAAGTAATTTAAAATCATGGAAAATGGCCCAAATGACGAAAGTGAAAAACGGAAAAAATATATAAGAATTATTAAATAAAAATATAGTACTTTAATATCAATATCAACTGTAAAATAGATCTGATATATGTTCCCTGGTAGAAACCCTAAGCTTGTATCATCCTACGTTTCCAATTCGTGTCGTAGTTTAGACTATCATAATAATAATAATAATAATAATAATAATAATAATAATAATAATAATAATTATAATAATAATAATTATAATAATATTAATAATAATAATAATAATAATAATAATAATAATAATAATAATAATAATAATAATAATAATTTGAAAATGCAGAATCCTGAAAAAAACAAAGTCCTTCATTAAGAACTTTATCCAAGTAGGGAAAGAAAACAGTTGATTTCAGACAATGCATATTTATGGTACACACATTTATATTCATATATATATATATATATATATATATATATATATATATATATATATATATATATATGTATATATATATATATATATATATATATATATATATATATATATATATATATATTCTTCTTCGTCTGCATGTTTTCCCACATTATGTGGAGTCAATGTTTCTGGCCAGCGTTCTCCATCTACCTCTCTCCCACACTTTATGATATATATACCCTAGCATTAATTCTAATCTCACAATTTTCACTGGTCATATTGGTTTTGGCAAATTTTTCATGGCTGGATGCCTTTCATGCCGCCAACCCTCCCAATTTACCAGAGCTTGGGACCGGCACCAAGTTGAGGCTGGCTTGCCCCCCTCAGTAGCTGGGTTTTCAATTATATATAAACATAAATATATATATATATATATATATATATATATATATATATATATATAAATATACATATATATATATATATATATATATATATATATATATATAAATATATATATATATATATATATATATATATATATATATATATATATATATATATATGTATGTATATATATACATATATATATATATATATATATATATATATATATATATATATATATATATATATATATATATATATTTATATATATATATATATATATATATATATATATATATATATATATATATATATATATATATATATATACATATATATATATATATATATATATATATATATATATATATATATATATATATATATATATTTATATATATATAATATATATATATATATATATATATATATATATATATATATATATATATATATATATGAGTGTTTGTGTATGTGTGTGAATAAGATGTGTCACAATATAAAGAACTAGTCATACATCTAATATCTAAATAGAAACAATTAATGATTTTAGCTTGATTTCATTTCTGTATCACCAGCTCTTATTAAAAATAGCTCCACTACCTGATCAATGGAGTCTGCAGAGTGAGAGTATGACTAGTAATGAGTCTAGAAAATTTAATAGGTTGAGACGATAAAAGATCATTTATCTAGAAGCGGAAAACATAAGTTTTTTGGTTTTCTACTTTGTCCTAGAATATATAATTTATTGTCTGTCATTAGGGAATGCATAAGAATTCAGCGACAACAACACCCATTATCAACTGGAGTAAATTGTTTGTTAACGATCTCCTTTGAAAAATAATCCTGCTCAAAATATATGGAAAAAAGTTTTTCTCTTAATAGTTTGATTAATTCTTTATATAAATGAGAACATTCTCTAAGTAGTATTATAAATACATCATTAATACATTATGACATCGCCGTTATTCATATAATTAAAATTTGATATATAGATTTTATTCAATGCATAAGTTGAAGTAAAAATAATTTTTTTTCTAATTATCACCATTGATATTTTTGGATTTCCTTTCATATTCATATTGTTAAAGTTATATATTTTCTCAACATTATTCCCTTGAATCTAATCCTGAAGACCAAGCCAAAACCATAGAACATGTTCCCGTTAAATTGTACCTCGCGGAAAATATTATTCCTCCCTCATTATCCTGCAACGTGGAAGGATTTTCCTCAACACGCCCCAAGACGTGGAAAACTTAATGTACTCGAAATGAGGCTATTATGATTGGCGCAAGAGACCCTTTCAAAGGCTCGTTATCGAGGAAATGGCTTTTTTGTATTGTTTCACTCTACAATTTCAGTGGCTGACCTTTCTTCGTGTTTTCCCTTAAGTTCCACTGCTGTTGTTTCTCTTTGTTATGGAGGAAATATTTTTTTTTTTAATTGTTTCTCTCTACACTTTCAGTGGGTGGCGTTTCTTTGTGTTTTCCCTTTAGTTCTACTAGTGTTGTTTCTCTTCGTTATCAAAGAAATGGGTTTTTTTTTAATTGTTTCTCTCTAGACTTTCAGTGGGTGGCCTTTCTTTGTGTTTTCCCTTTAGTTCTACTAGTGTTGTTTCTCTTCGTTATCAAAGAAATGCGTTTTTTTTTTTTAAATTGTTTTTCTCTACACTTTCAGTGGGTGGCCTTTCTCCGTGTTTTCTCTTTAGTTTTACTAGTGTTGTTTCTATTCGTTATCAAAGAAATTCGGTTTTTTTTAATTATTTCTCTCTACACTTTCAGTGGGTGGCCTTTCTTTGTGTTTTCCCTTTAGTTCTACTAGTGTTGTTTCTCTTCGTTATCAAAGAAATGCTTTTTTTTTAATTGTTTCTCTCTACACTTTCAGTGGGTGGCCTTTCTCCGTGTTTTCTCTTTAGTTTTACTAGTGTTGTTTCTATTCGTTATCGAGGAAATGGCTTTTTTGTATTGGTTTTCTCTACACTTTTAATGGTTGGCCTTTCTTCGTGTTTTCCCTTTAACTCCACTTTTGTTTTTTCTCTTTGTTATCGAGGAAAGGGCTTCTTTTGTATTGTTTCTCTCTACAATTTCAGTGGGCGGCCTTTCTTCGTGTTTTCCCTTTAGTTCTACTAGTGTTGTTTCTCTTTGATATCGAGGAAATGGCTTATTTGTATTATTTCTCTCTACACTTTCAGTGGGCGGCCTTTCTTAGTATTTTCCCCCCAGATCTACTAGTGTTTTTTCCATTTCGTTATCGAGGAAATGGCTTTTTTGTATCATTTCTCTTTACAATTTCAGTGGCGGGTGTTTCTTGGTGTTTTACCTTTAGTTCTACTAGTGTTGTTTCTCTTCATTATCAAGGAAATGGTTTTTTTATATTGTTTCTCTTTACACTTCTAGTGGGTGGCCTTTCTTCGTGTTTTCCCTTTGGTTCTATTAGTGTTGTTTCACTTCGTTATCGAGGAAATGGCTTATAGCATCTGGCTTTTACAACTATTGTTGTAGGTTGGCTAGTAATAATAATAATAATAATAATAATAATAATAATAATAATAATAATGATAATAATAATAATATCCTTCAAGCAATAGCTGGGAGAAAGAGAAGGTTTGTGTTAGTGTATGAATATTTGCATGCATGAATATTATTTACTTTGTGAAATGTATTATCGTAATGGAATATATAGAAGCGGATATATCAGACAACATTTTTTTCTTTTCCGGGAAGTAGGCCTAGTAGCAAATTAAATCCTTCATGATAGGGAAAATTTAATTTTTCATCAACCACTTCGAATTGAAAGAGACAAAATTTACATTTACATGAAAATTATAAGAATGATTTTAGAAGTACGTGAATAAAAATTACAATGATGAATATTATCCCAGTTCATTTTAATGAATAACATTGGTAATAATCGTCACTGTATAGTTTACTTGCTTGTGATCTTTTGGGTTGTCTAGAGATATTTTGGTCCAGGCAACTCTGTGTTCCAGAAAATACAATTTTTTCAAAGATACTATTCTAAAATGATATTTTACTAGCTATAAAAATATATAATTTTTCTCTAGTAGATTTTCACAAGAAAAAAAAGCCCTTCTAGAAGTCCTTTTTCAGAGAAGAAGAAGAAGAAGAAGATTGAAAAGAAGGTAGTAGGTTGACCAGGGCACCAGCCACCCGTTGAGATACTACCACTAGAGAGTTATGACGTCTTTTGACTGGCCAGGCGGTACTACATTGGATCCTTTGCTCTGGTTACGGTTCATTTTCCCTTTACTTACACATACACTGAATAAAATGGCATATTCTTTACATATTCTCCTGTCCTCATACACCTGAAAATACTGAGATTACTAAACAATTCTTCTTCATCTAAGGGGTTAACTACTGCACTGTAATAGTTCAGTGGCCACTTTCCCCTTTTTAAAGGTAGAAGAGACTCTTTAGCTGTGGTAAGCAGCTCTTCTAAAAGGACACTCCGAAATCAAACCATTGTTCTCTAGACTTGGGTAGTGCCATAGCCTCTGTACCATGGTTTTCCACTGTCTTGGGTTAGAGTTCTCTTCCTTGAGGTACACTCGGGCACACTATTTTATCTTATTTCTCTTCCTCTTGTTTTGTTAATGTTTATATAGTTTAAACAATAGATATTTATTGCAATGTTGTTACTTTTCTTAAAATAATACTTTTCCTTGTTTACTTTCCTCACTGGACTATTTTCCCTGTTGGAGCCCCTGGGCTTATAGCACCCTGCTTTTCCAACTAGGGTTGTAGCTTAGCAAGTAATAATGATAATTATAATAATAATAATAATAATCATAATAAAATGAAATCCAAAATAGCACAGATTTGGTCGGACCTACAAAGCTGGATGAAAAACACTTTCTGTTCATCAATGACAAGAACGAAAGAAGCAAGTTTCTTAATACCAAAGTTTCCTCAAATCACAAACTTTCTCAGGCTCCGTCATCACCGACTAATTTCTTGAAGCAAAATTCAACCTTTTTTTTTCTCTACCAAAGCTCAACTTAGGTTCAATGACGCAAGGGAAGTTGTGCGGAAAATTTGAGAAGGTAGAAATTAGCAAAAACTTTTCCTTGAAGGATTATCCACTCAGACGGGAGAGACCCGGATATGAAAGGAAAGTTGAAATGCTTAGAAAAAAGTTTCTGATCACAATATAGCCTAAATTAAATATGAGAGGTCTGATGTGAGCAGCATTGTATCTTGATGACAAATAATTGATACAGCTATGAAAACCTCACAGGCGATATAAACTATTTCCAAGAATTTGTACTTTGATATATAACTTATGTTGAGGCCTGATTGGTAACGTCTTTATCTGGTGTTTGCCAGACGGGGCCACACCCGGATGTGAAAAAATTAGACTGCATACATAGAATTTCAATAGCTTGCTACGAGCCTGAGTGGTCCGGTGTAAGCAGTAATATTGTTTGA
>NC_090738.1:67465481-67470481 GCF_036898095.1 Palaemon carinicauda
TTTCATGCATTCTGGTAAGCAAACATTGCAAATCCTGCTAATAAAGACAGTGTCATCAACATACTTTAGGTCAGCTAATTTCCTATTACCACTCGAGTCCAATCCTTCTCCACCATCTCCAACCGTTCTAGGCATTACAAAATACACGAGGGGGATAAACAACATAGGTGACAACACATTTCCTTGAAGTTCACAGTAAATTAATTTGATAGAACTCCACTAACATCAAATTAGCACTTACTATCCTCTTAAATACATAAATTTGACTAAGTTTGTTCTATTTTGACAAAAATAACAATGAGACTCACTCAATCCTTCATGAAGCTGCTCATTGTATAAAGGATACATCCAAACCTAAGATATAACAGCCACATTTGCACAAATACAATGAGGGATTTTGTGATCTAATGGGTGGCTTTTTGGCCAAAATACCGTCCAGGGATGAGAAGTAAGTACTAGCCACTGTCTCCGTAGGCTTTTGATTTGTCAGTAATTGCTGATAAGCGATTGCATTACCCTCTTGCCAAGGATATTCTATCCCCATTGGATTCCGGTAGAGAAATGATGCTATTTGCTCATGTCTATAGCTCCACGCTCACCCAATGGCAATATAAAGCGAAGCTATAAGCTAAGGGAATGTATTGTTAGCAAGAATAATGCAAGATACTAATATACCAAATCCTAGTTTAATTTTATTTTAGTATGAGAACAGGGTGTGCAATACCTTACCCAACTGTCAAAAAGAAATTGTTTGTGAAAGGATACACGTGCAACATTGCAACATAAAACATGATTTTATTTTTAATTTTTTCAAGTTCTACCAAGCCGGAAGAGAGAAGCGGATAGCATAATATAGTACCAGTGTTTCCAAATGAGAACATTTCAATAACTTGGCACTACTTTCCTTCTCGTGCCCAATGGATCTTCACAGCTAGAAAAAAATTATACTAAAGTGGAAAATAAAATACGTATGATTTAATTTAAAGGCTTAGTTCCGGTTCAATATTTCCATGTATATCTTTGTGATTAAACTGGTTAATGGCATTTAGGTCGCACTCCAATAGTTGTCCATGTGACAAAACCTAAATATGAAATAAGGAGAAAAATTAATAAAAAAGAGCAAAAGAAAAAAAAAAGATTCATAACATGAAAGACTTCAAAGCTTCAACTCAACTGTAAGTAACTAAGAGGCACTGGCCAACTTTTCACCCCATTACAAGTTAGAAGCTAAACTATGAAAAAATAGGTCACTTCCTTACTTTTCATAGATTTAGCGAAACATGTCTTGTATGGGGTCAGTAGGCTCACAATGAGTAATTTTTGGTATGAATTGATGGGAAATTAAAGACAAAGATAATAATTATTCGTCTATAATGAAACAGTTTAACAAAAATGTTATATGGTATTCTTGTCAGTTATAATTGCATGCAATTGTTTTCTACGTACACAGGGAGATCTAAAATCCTCTCTCTCAATTATGCAATGTTTACTCTGCCCATGGCTTAATTAACATCTCAGCACTTCCTACACCTACAAACCTTGGCATGATCTACATGGGTGATTTCAATGCCCGACTTCCAGATTTAGGTGATGTCTCTCCGATTCCCAACCACAGTGGAGTTCCTCTGCTCAACTACATCCATCGTTACGATTTAACCCGTTGGGATACAGGTGGTGCCACACACATCTGGGGGGTGGGTGGGTGGGTGGAGCACTCTTGATCACATCGTTACATCTGGTCTCGTGGCATCACATGTCTTCTGTCATTCTGTTACCTCGTTCTTTTCTGACTATGTCGCCTTATATCTACAGTACACAATACAAACTCATCGTGACCCCTATCATCGTACCCGCATCACCATTCCACCCAAGTACTGCCCAACATACGTTTCATACATCTCCTCTGTCCTACCTACCTTTGATAAACACTCTCCAGAACACCTGTATAATTCTTTGCTAAAAGCTACCCATGACTTCTATCAACAATATATTGTCAGACTTCACATTGAAAGTCATCTTGCTGCCCATGCTTGGACCTTGGATCAACGCATTATGCAAGCAGAGAGAGCTGCGGCCGATGCTGGCCTTGCCTTTCAGACACAACCGACACCTAATCATCTACTTCAATATCACCAGGCGAGGGATGATTTAGATGTTCTTCAGAAGTGTGTCTACACTGAATCATGGTATAAATACACTGACCTAATTAGTCACCAGACTAGCGTTGGGACCATGTGGCATCTCATCAAAAAGACTGTCAAGAAAAAAACCACATTTGCACTTCATCACAGTCCACAAGCATATGCCCACGATCGCATCACTACTTGGTCAACCCAGTCACGGTCCAGTAATCTCCCTGAACAAATCTAAGAAGCACTTTCTTCCCAGAACAATTTACGCAACCTTCGTCTGATGGCTGCATTGTTGGAATAAGACGAGGAGGACAAAGAGCTGATCACCGAGGATGAGCTGCGACGTGCTGTTATGGGAAATAGAAATTCGGCTCCTGGACATGATGGCCTTACTTATCAAGTGCTTCGTCTTCTCCAGAAGGTTCCTGGAAATCCTCTTCTACAATTGTATAATCATTGCTACCAACATGGATATGTACCTACTGCCTGGATCATTACCACAATTATTCCTATCCCAAAGCCTGGAACTGATAAATACCGGCCTATCTCCCTCACCTCATGTTTTAGTAGTGTTTGAGTGTATATTACTAACCAGGCTAATAAACCGCTTACATGAAAAAATTTCTCCCCATTTGTATGGCTTTCTTCCACAGAGGAGTACTCATCACTGTTTAGCTGAACTTCACTCCCGATTGTCCTCCAAGAGTGTAGTTGCCTTCCTTGACCTCAAAAGTGCTTTTGTTATAGCCTACAGGGATATAATTCTTGAACAGCTTGTCGAATTTGGTGTCAGAGGCAACCCTCTGAAGTCCAAAAACGGTTATTTCAGTGACAGAAAATCACGTGTTTCCTTTGAGGGTGCATGTAGCTCCTATGGAAATTTTGAAATTGGTATACCCCAGGGCGGTGTATTGAGCCCATTTCTTTTTAATATACTTATGCACCGTGTACTGTCTCTCCTCTCTGTTATCCCTGGAACCACTGTAACCTGCCTGCTATGCTGATGATGTCTGCATCTACTCCACTACTCGAGACCTTCGGCGTGGTCTTCAGGACTTCTACAGGCCCTTTACCTTATGTGGCCTCATACTCTCCCCAGAAAAAAGCAGAATCTTCTCTGTGCGGAATCTCCGAGACCTGCCAGTGTTCATTATGGGTATGAATATCATACCTTACTGCACACAGTATACATATCTAGGTGCACCAGTCAGGATCACCCCTGCTATACCTGCACAACGAATCCACCCTATGGGGAAAAACTTTCTTGCTCGACTGGAGCCTCGCTTCACTCCCATCAAGTGGCTTGCCACCAGGGCCACAGGTATATCTATCTCCGTGGCTAAAACCCTCTATATCCTCTTCCTAAGGTCAGTTATTGACTATTTATCTCCTGCTTTAATTCAATTACCCAGACAGGCATTACAACCTCTAAAACTGTTCCAAAATAGAGTAATGAGGTTTATCCTAGCATGCCCTCCTTCCACTCGGATAGTCAACATGCCAATGTAACTTTGTTTTCTGTTAAATGTCTACACTCTCCACAATTTACTCCAAACTTCTTTACTGTCCTCAGAGCATCTGTTGACGAAGATGCACCAAGACCCCAACTCCAGCCAGGGGGCCATAACCTAGTTAGGGCAATATGTGAAAATCTTCGACACCTTGATATCGGTGTACCTGAGCAAGAAGTCATCCAAGATTTGTCATCATTGCGGATTCCTATTCCTGCTGTGACTTTCACACCAACCTCTAAAGTTGCCCATACAAGTCTACAGAAGCAGCCGGTTTTGGAAACAATATCCAAAGTGTCAATTTCAGTTCCTGCAGGACACCTCATCTACATTGACATCTCAGTACAGGCAGATGGAAGTGCAGCATGTGCTAAATTCTCCCCAACTTTAGAATCTCCTGAGGGTGGGTGGCATAGTCACAGGTTGCCAAACTCATCCAGTTTCACTTATTGCGAACTTCAAGGTATATGGGATGCAGTAACTCTACTTGTTAGAAGAAATGTGAATGGATTGTTGATCTGTGACTCCAAATCTGCACCCTAGGCACTGATATCTTCTAGGCCGAGCTGTGGCCGTGTTGTGCGAGACATACTGTGTCAACTTGCTGCTGCTTACAATGCCTCGCTTGTCTTGTCCTTCATGTGGATGCCCTCCCATATTGGGCTTGCTGGGAATGACATGGTGGACAGTCTTGCCAAAGCTGCCTGCACACTGGACCATAATGACAGAAATGTTGATCCCTCACTTTGCTGCCTTAAACATAGAATATATTCAGCAGCTTTTGCCTGTACAGTGAAGCGTAGGGATACAGAGAGGGACACCACATCTACATTGACGGCTCAGTACAGGCAGATGGAAGTGCTGCAGGTGCTAAATTCTCCCCAACTTTAGAATCTCCTGAAGGTGGGTGGCATGGTCGCAGGTTGCCAAACTCATCCAGTTTCACTTATTGCGAAGTTCAAGGTATATGGGATGCAGTAACTCTACTTGTTAGAAAAAAATATGAATTGATTGTTGATCTGTGATTCCAAATCTGCACTCTAGGCACTGATATATTCTAGGCCGTGCTGTCGCCGTGTTGTGCGAGACATACTGTGTCAATTCGCGGCTGCTTACAATGCCTCACTTGTCTTGTCTTTCATGTGGATGCCCTCCCATATTGGGCTTGCTGGGAATGACATGGTGGACAGTCTTGCCAAAGCTGCCTACACGCTGGACCTTAATGACAGAAATGTTGAGCCCTCACTTTGATGCCTTAATCATAGAATATATTCAGCAGCTTTTGCCTGTACAGTGCTGCGTAGGGATGCAGAGAGGGGCACTAGTGTTTCCATACAACGCCATGATAACTTTCTGC
>NC_090738.1:67475481-67477981 GCF_036898095.1 Palaemon carinicauda
TCTGTGAAAGAGAAGTCCAAGCTTATGGCTTATTACGTGAATTGGACATTTTTGCTTGACTATGACTTTGACCTATGACGTTGACCTTCCAAAATCTAACAATTTCAAGCTTTTACATAATAGTTCATTAGTTCAAGTTGCAATACTTTATGATTAAAATTGTGGCCAGAAACCTGTTCACAAACATACACACACATAAACACACACTCACACAAACACAAATAGTGGCGATAACATAACCTCTTTCCAGCTTCGTTGGCGGAGGTAATGAAAAACCATCAGAGGAAACTTGATAGAACTCCCTTTGAAGTAATGCCTTGAGTATTCGAAAACTTAGTCACTTTCTTCAACCATGTTTTTACCCTGACGAAGAAACTTCTGGCCTGTAATTATTGCTTTGGAGAGAGACGTTGTATACACAACTAAGACATCGACACAGGAAGCAGCTCTTGGTAAGGGATGGGAACTTATGTTCTATAAAGAAGAATCTTTTAGACCTAATTAAAATATGATTTTTGCATTTTTATTTTACTTTGCTTGATAACGAGCAAATGTTTTTATTAATATTTAATAAAAAAAGAATATTTATTTTCACTATTTTACTTGTCTTTTCTTTCATATTTAAATTAATGAACTAGCTAGAGATATTAATTTTCTAGTTCTATGGACGTAACATGTGCAAGAAAGATATAAAAAACTAAGTTGCAGGAAACAATAGTATTCAGTAAAAAACAGATTTTCTCTGTAAACAAAATTCTCCCATATACCTTTCTAAATTGCTTACTTAAAGAGGATAAGTTTTTCCCTTATTCGTCTGCATTGCAGAAATATTAACAGAATATACAGTAGAAAAAGAAAATAAACTGTAACGTCAAAGCCTTCAAAGCTCCATCTCAGCTCAAAGTAACTGAAAGGTGCCGGTTTAGTTGCTATCTTCAGCAGCTAACTTTTCGACCATTTTTGAGTTGGACTCCAAACTATGACAACAAAAGCATGCAATATTTCTTCTTCCTCTTCAAAGTTTTGTGAAATATCTCATGAAGGGTTACGTTGCATATAGACTGTAACATTACAGATTGGATTTTAGAGACTTGAAGGCAAATATCATTACAATTTGAACTGAATTTTTTATATTATTATATTTACGTATGTCTTCATAACATCAAAATCATTGATTATTGATAGGATCTCTTAGATTTTATCCATATGAGCTATATTTACTTTGAAGAGAACTTAATAAAACTGCTATTGCTTCAAGCATTCATCGCAACAGCAACAGAAGTCAAAAACTTAAGGCGTATTCATCAAGTGTGTTCGTTACCTGACGAACAAACTTCTTGCCACTCTCATTCTCGTGTGAAAGCAAAAACACCTGTAAAAAGTATTTCTCGATGAAGGAGGCTTGTGTTACTCTTTGGTGAAAGTCTTAGAACTTTATAAGAATGAGTTTTCAGTTTTTGGATTTCCCTAGTAATGTATAAGAAATAAGATGTGCTAACATGTAACTCTATTATTCCTCTCTCTCTATCTCTCTCTCTCTCTCTCTCTCTCTCTCCTCTCTCTCTCTCTCTCTCTCTCTCTCTCTCCTCTCTCTCTCTCTCTCTCTATCTCTTCTCTCTCTCTCTCTCTCTCTCTCTCTCTCTCTCTCTCTCTCTCTCTCCTCTCTCTCTCTCTCTCTCTCTCTCTTTCTTTACTATATATTTTATCTCAGCTAAAATTTCCTTATTTTCTTCTAACCTACTCTGGTTTTTGATGATTTATCTTTATCCAAAATTTTATTTGCTTCCTTCGTGCTTGTTGTAGACACGGTCATTTAGTTATCAGTGTTATAGCCATCCATATCAAAGGGATATTTGAAAGGAAATTATGAAAGGAAAAAACACACCATACTGTGAAAGACTTTATTGGATCAACTCATCTGTAACTAACAGAGATAACGGTCTGATTGCTATTTTCGTCATATAGCTTTTCGTCCCTTAGAAAATTAGATGCCAGACCATGAAAATAAAAACTTAGAAACCAAATTGTAACTATTTTTGAAGTTTAAAGAATTATCCCCTACTTTTATTCCACAGAGCATTAAATGAAACTAGATGGAGACAACTTTATAGGATATTAGGAGAATAACTATTACTTTCGTAGCTGAATATATAATAATACGGTTGATGCTTTTTAACATTATTGTTTTTGTCAATGAGCTATTTGCCTACCCATATACCAGTTGTGTTTACTTGGCTTTTATATCTGTTCAATTGCTTAAAAGTTCAATAATTCCTAATAAATATCTGAGACAAGGTATATGACATATGATCAGCAACCAGGATCCTTATCCACCAAACTAGTACCAGGGAGGGCCACGCAATGGCTACTGATTACTATACAGACTCCAACGCCCCCATTCTTTGCTCATAAAGGATAATGAGGTGCAGATATTACTAGAAACTGTCAATCTTAAGCCGGTCATGAACTCCAGTCTAATCAGGGACGTTTCCAATAGTCA
>NC_090738.1:67485481-67492981 GCF_036898095.1 Palaemon carinicauda
ATACACTTCTGAGGGTGGGGGTGGTTGCTGGATGTCTCCTCACATTATCAGGCTAATCTGAGTATAAGGGTGTAGAGAAGACATTATACATACAGTGTGTTTGGCCTATCATGTTAGATGCTGGTCACTGATTAATTTTCATTGGCTGAGTCTATGACGGAGCTCCTTGCCTATCGCAGTCAGGCTGCTGCTCCACTCAAAATCATCGAAGTTGAGTGTAATAAGGGTTTGAGTAGGTACAGATTAAGGGGGGGGGGGCTTGTCCTAATCCAGCCAGCTGATTGGCCAACGCACTATCTGAGTCAGACTAAGCTGATCAGCTGCAGAGTCAAGGTCCAGGGAGTCCCAAACTGCTTTCTAATTATCTGAGGTGCTCACCGGTAGAGTCTCAGTTACAGGGAAGCTATTTAGCTGCTGATTGTTCTCATCATTAATGCCATCTCCTCTTGGACATCATGATATCAATTGGTGAGAGAACATTCGATATCACCGTCTACACTAAGCTAAAAACCAAGCCCATTGCTGGAATATGGATAGTGAATATCCCACTACGTATAAGATCTTCACCATACGTGCCTGCCTTCATCAGACCCTCTCCTATCATTTTTCCTGGATGGAAATACATAAGGAGCTGGATAGGATTACCCAGACCCTCGTTCGTGAAGAATGGTTACAACAACAGACATATCAGTAAAGAGGTCAAAAGTGCTATGGAGAACTATTAGGAGACCGAGCCCAGCAGTGAGACTATGCATTATAAAGTTAACTCATCTTAGAGAGGCATCATGCACATCCATTAACAACAGAATGAGAAGGACATGAGGAACTTTGTTAAGAGCCACGTCACGTCAGGTTGAGAAGACTCAAACATCACTTTTATAATATATTACTAGACTATGAGGACAAGATCATTCATTATTACAAATACCTCATCCCTTTATGTTCAGAACTTTCTGAAGAGGTCCAATGTTGTTCATTCTTACCGATGCCTAGTCAGTGGGTGCCGAATACATTACATTGGGATGAAAATGATGAGACTTTCTGAAAGATTGTCGTGTCGCATTCAACAGGGAGCCATCAAGATCTACCAACCAATCAAGCACATCAAGAACATGGCATGGAGGGATATCGCTAGGATATCTAAAATCCTCAGTAGTACTGTGGATGGTAGGATAGACCAGAAAGATAGAACAAACCTAAATACAACACAGGAGATCTTACTCTTCCTTTCATGTCATAGGAACACCTTCCATCGACCTGGAACCAGCGACGATGATGACAGCAATCAGCTGACAGGCTGCTTGCCTGCAACTGACACTCTCCCTGTGAGCACATCAGCCAATCAACAAGAAGCTCAAGATTCTCAGGACCTGGTCCCTCATTAGCTAAGTATCTTGCCTGACTCCAAGCCCCAATCACGCACCAGGTAGGTCAAACAGTTCACCAAACTAGACCTACTCAAAGAGTAGACCTAACTTCATTGATAGTGAGCAGAGTATGGCCTAATTGCGAGGGAACCCATTCAGTCGAGTGCCTCAGCCAATGGGGGAGCAGCTCCCTCCTAGGCCCTATTCTGACTCCGCCTACGAGGAGCAACCAACGACAAGCCTTCAGTGATTCTTAACCTGGGGGTCGTTTGTGATTTCTTAAGGGGTCACAAAGGGTTCTGGAGAATAATTTATTTTTCATATACATTATACACGTATTTGAAATAGCCAGTAGGGCTTTTGCCAGTTTGATGAGTACAACACTGGTCACAAGTTGGGTGGTCTGCTGCACATTAACCATAGCCAGTGTTACTAAAATATTTCTTTGGAATTGACAATTTTATGACATTTGTAGAGGCTATGTAAGTGGAATTTTTCAAGGTTTTTATTCTGTGGTGTTTCCAATAAAATTTTACAAGAGTAAACCATTTTGTATGATGTTGAATAATTCTTTGGAATTTATAATTTTATGGCATTTGTAGAGGCTATGTAAGTAAGTGGAAGTTTTCAAGGTTTTTGTTCTGTGGTGTTTCCAATAAAATTGTATAGGAGTAAACCATTTTGTATGATGTTGAATAGTTCTTTGGAATTTGTAATTTTATGGCTTTTTTAGAGGCTAGGAAAGTGGAATTTTTCAAGGTTTTTTTCTGTGGTGTTACCAATAAAATTGTATAGGAGTAAACCATTTTGTGTGATGTTGAATAGTTCTTTGGAATTTATGATTTTATGGCATTTGTAGAGGCTAGGAAAATGGAATTTTTCAAGGTTTTCGTTTTGTGGTGTTTCCAATAAAATTGTATAGAAGTAAACTATGGTCTTCCTGTAATTTGTTTTTACTTGACCCTTTGACAAGGTTCATTATTTCCAAATCTATTATAGGGGGTCATAATAATACTCTGATTAGTCCCGGGGGGTCATGGGATAAAAAAGGTTAAGAACCACTGCGAGTCTAGCATGATCAGCCAGCCAAGACGTACATATAGATCCTGCTCTGGACCTTCATCTAAACTTAGTTTGTTGATGAGAAGAGATACCAGGCATCCTCTAAAAACTTTGTTATACCGATGTTGACAAGTTTACTTTTAGAAATATCAATTATGTCTATGTATTTTGGTTCTCTAAACTGCTAACAAACAGCACAGTTACTGGCTAAATGCAGTACTGAAGGAAAACAGATAATACGAGCAATAGAGAATCGCAACTACAAGATAAATTATTATGAGGCAATGATCATTTTTAATAATAATAATAATAATAATAATAATAATAATAATAATAATAATAATAATAATAATAATAATAATAATAATAATAATAATAATAATAATAATAATAATAATAATAATGATAATAATAATAAAAATAATAATAATAATAATAATAATAATAATAATAATAATAATAATTCTTAGAACAACCGAGATAGATGCAAATGACCCCGGTTTCTGATTGAATGACATTCAACTTCAAAACCTTTTGTTATCAGCACATTATATTATTTAATTCCAAAGAAGTTTATCAATTTGAGATTGGTTTATTACGAAAAATAACATCTTGCTCGAAAAAAGTAAATCCCACCTAAGACGTTACCCTAACTGAACAATACGGCACATAAATGTATCTTAAAAGTCCCCGCTTCACTTCCCACCAAATACCTGTATCTTAAAGTCCCTGCTTTTCTTCCCATCATTATCCCTACGTTAGACGGTCAGTTACCTAATGTCTCTAATGTCTGCTATGAAAGTCATCCTCTTCAGTGATATTCCCATAATCCACTTCAGCATTCTCGTCTTTGGTCTCAAGCGTTTTTTTTTTTTTTTTTTTTTTTTTAATTAGTGACCGTGTTTCAGACCAACATGTTAACAATGGTCTTATAAAGGTGCTACAGATCTTCAACTATACCATGAAGTGATATATGCTAATTAGGGGAAGTTACTTTTTATCTAAAAAAATAAAATAGATATGCCTCCGGATAACAGAAGGTGCTAAACCAGTTTCACCTAGGTCAACGAAATTTTGATGACAATAATTATAGCGTTAATCATTTACGATAAAGAAAAAGGATTCTATAAAGCTCTCCTTTTGATATGACCAAGAATTTTTCAATTCAAACCTCATTCATTTCCACACACCTCTAATTTAGAGATACTGAATTATCAACTAATCTATCTTTTTCCTGAATGCTTAATATGAAATTATAATATCTATAATATAGTTTCAAGAATTAGATTAGTTTTCTGCCCTCTAACATATTCATCTAACCCCACTTTAAAAAAGACCGGAATATCAACCATGGAATTACATCTATAAAGCAGTTGACATGGCAGAAAAGAACCTGTAAGATGAACGAAGATGATTAGTCTCGGTGGGTTCTTGTTAGTCCTCGAGGTACCGGCGTTTGTGAGAGTAACTGCCAACAAGATTCCTCCTCCTTCTTTTCCTGCGAAGGGAGGAGATCTCTTTAGGGTCCTTGTGAGACTTCGGCTTTATGGTTTTAGGGTTGGAATCGTAGCCTCTTCCTTGGAGGCGATAAGTGATATGGAAGTTAATGGGACGTTATCTGTTGAAAAATATATGGATAAAGGTTTTTTAGGATTGTTTTTTTTTCGGGAAAAATAGTAAGTAAAATTCTCTAAGCTTCTGGATTTATACAATATTTTCTTAGAAATTGTATGCTGTGAAATCTAGAATACTTTGAAACTCCCATTATGAATAAATAGATAGAAAAAAAGACTAGAAAACATTTGTGTAATAAACTTGATAAGCCTAAGTAATCCTAAAATTACGAGATAAAAAGTATATGGCGATGTCTCCTTTACGTTTCATATTTATATTGGTCATTATTGCTGTTCAAATGCTTTTATAGTGATCAATTGTCTTCCTTAAGCTTTTATTGGGATTTCTTTTTTTAAATTTAGATTTCTTACATCCTGCAGATCTTTATTATAGATTCTGAATATATAATGTACACACACGCACAAACACACACACACACACACACACACACACACACACACACATATATATATATATATATATATATATATATATATATATATATATATATATATATATATATATATATATATATATATATATATATATATATATGTGTGTGTGTGTGTGTGTGTGTGTGTGTATGTGTGTTAGCGTGTCTTCATATGTAGTTCCGTTACATATAACATTCGTATAATGATAATCACAGTATTTCTTCTGTTTTGCATGTGTATAAAAAATATATTTTTAATTGAAATATTAAAGGTTTCATGAAATTCTATTTTGAAAAAAAATAAATGAATTTTTTTCTCAATCATAATTTTATTTAGATATATTGTTATAATTTAATCTAATTTAATCTCGAATGATTATTTTTTTTTAATTACGTAAAAATTTGTTGGAAAAATAAATTGTTTTTTTCTTCAATTACTGATTACTTTTTCATTGGGTTTGTATCACATGTAACGTATTCATATATCTAATTGAGGACAAAGTGATTGAGTAAGAGAAGATAGATTTCTGAGAACGTATTCTAATCCTCTTATTCCCTCTTCATTTTATACATTGGCTACAAGTGTTTATTATGGTCAGGAAAAAAGCGCAGAGTCAGCAACATTACCTTTCGAAATTTATTCAGAAACTTAAAGGATAACACTTCGAGAGTAGGAGAAAGCTAAATGTTGTAACAAAGTAATAAACCTTTTACGTGTTGCCATGTTCGGTCATATATGAATATTCACTCATAAATAGCAAGGCATCTATCTTTTTTCGGGCCTGAATATGATACTTGAAAATTAATACGTTTCTGAAAAAAAAAATCATACGAGAAATCCTTATCCCCAAAACCTTATTTGATGAAAAAGATATTGACGTATAACAAGACCATAATCTATAAAAGGTGCTCGACGGCCAGTAAAAACTCACTGTTAACGTTAGTCCACTTATAGCTCGGACTGAAAATTGAGAACAACCTCTTAGAAAAGAACTTGGTAGGCATTTTTTTTTTTAAATGCACTTTGTTTTCATATGATTTTTTTTTTTGCTGAATCCATTTCTGTTGGTTATCCAATTATAAAAGTTTCTGTATAGTCATAAACATTAGTAGATTAGAATATATGCATATTGAAAACTGGAAATGGCTATGATTAAACTTCCGATTGAATTAAAAAGGTGAAGAAGACCTTATAAACATCATATACATATTACCATAATGAAATCATAAGACATTTTCGTTTTTTATATAACTTGCATATATCAACAATTTGGTAAAATCGGAAAAGGTCTCCCTGTCTTTTCAAATACATACTAATATCTAAAATTTGGATAATAATACTTTGGTAGTAATACTGGACAATTCTGCATAAGAACACAGTCAACAATCAGAGTTCATTGGTTAAGTCACGGAAAATTCATGGGCGTCTACACCAGTTCTTAAATGCTTGTATGGGAAAAGTGAAAATAATAGTTATTTCAGGATTTTGTACGCAATAAACTGTTATGGAACTATATTACTGAATCTCCTCCTAGGACATTCTGGTAAATAAAATCAACAAAATGAAAAGTTCTGAATTTATTCGTTATTTATATCGTCCCAATCAACTGGCTAACTATTTTCACTAGGTCCATTTCATTTGTATTAAAAGATCAAATTGTTCAATGCAAAAATATGAATGTTCAGCTATATCCCTGAATTTCAAAGAATTAATCATGCATAATTGTGATGATTTAGCATCGTCAAAATGCAGCCACAAAATAATGTTAAAATGATTGTGAGGTTTTAATCATAATCACATTTGCGTAATCATATTTTCAATATTTTTTTTTATTCCGTTGTTAGTCTTTGAAAAGAGAGTATCTATGGGATTGGTAACGAAACTTTAGACCAAGGCAATATATATATATATATATATATATATATATATATATATATATATATATATATATATATATATACATACAGTATATATATATATATATATATATATATATATATATATATATATATATATATATATATATATATATATACATATACATATATATATATATATATATATATATATATATATATATATATATATATATATATATATATATATATATATACAGTATATATTTTTTATATATATATATATATATATATATATATATATATATATATATCTATATATATATATATATATATATATATATATATATATATGTGTGCATATATATATATATATATATATATATATATATATATATAAATATATATATATATATATATATATATATATATATATAAATATATATATATATATATATATATATATATATATATATATATATATATATATATATATATATATATATATATATATATATATATATATATATATATGTATATATATAAATATATATTTATATATATATATATATATATATATATATATATATATATATATATATTATATATATATATATATATATATATATATATATATATATATATATATATATATACATATATATATATATATTCAGGAAAATCGGGTGGAGTTGGAAGAGATGGGGTAGGAATAATTATGACACCAAGAACAGAAAAGGCATTAACCGAGTGGAGAGCTGTAAATAGTAGATCGTTACTAGCAAAGTTCAAATCTAAGCAGTACAATATGAGTATTATAGTTTGCGATGAGCTAACAAATGTTTATCTCTAAGAAAGGAAAGATGGATAGTATGACGAACTGCAGAGTGTAACATATGACAACCCAGAGAAAGATATGAAAATTGTGATTGGCGACTTCAACACTAAAATTGGAATGAATAATCAAGGATAGAGAATGTGATAGGTGTAGAGGGTCTTGGCGAAGTTGCAAATAAAATTGGAGCACATTTCCTAGGTTTCTGTTAAGCACACAATCTTGTCATTGGAGGTACTCTTTTTCAACACAAGAACATCCACAAATATACATGGACTTCACCATGTGGCAATTAAAAGAATTAAATATATCACATTGACATTATTAAAAAG
>NC_090738.1:67500481-67502981 GCF_036898095.1 Palaemon carinicauda
CCAAGCTTCGCTATCCATCCTGAGAGTAAAGCAGATGAAAATGAGGCCAATGTTGCAGTCTCCATAGAAATGGCCTCAGGTTAACAAGTGGAGCGGTCGACAACTGTACACAGGTAACGATATCCTTGTGGTGTAGGTAGGGGACCTACAACATCGACGTGAATGTGGGCAAAGCGCCGCTGAGGTTATTAAAAGGTGTCCACTCCTGAATCTGTGTCAATGTACTTTTGAGGTTTTCCATGAAGGACAGGCGCGGACCTAATATATATTATTCAATAATGCCGTGCCATAAAAATTTGTCCTCAGTAGCAGTGCAGTTGAATGGCCCAAGGGATGTGAAAAGACATGAATGAAAACAGAAAACAAACATTTGTTAATGTATGGGAAAAGGTATCCAAGGTCTAGGTCTACAAGTACTAATTTCACAGAGGAGGGTTACGTGGAGTCGTTAAGAGAGACTTCATTGTAATATAGGGATGTTCAGGATGTCATATATCTTATTGTTGGACTACTCCCAAGGCATTGTAATCCCATCCCTGGTGAATGACAGCCATTGTATTTTTAGACACGGCATTGACAACGGAATTCATATTCCCAAGGACGTTCTCAAAGGTACAATTATATTCTTCCATGGTCGAGAGATGTCGGTTTGGATGGGCAGACCAGGTGTCAGACTGTCGAGTGAAGGCATGCACCAGAGGCATGAGGTCTGTGTGAATGAAGAAGGGCATGCCTTCCTATAATTGGTTAAAGTGACAGACAGCCAAGTGCGCTGCCAGCAATTCTCAGTCGAAGGTATAGTACCCAGATTCTGCTTGGACAGTTTTCTACAGAAAAATACTGGTTGGTGGGACGACCCATTGACCACCTACTCGAGAACTGCCCCAATAGCCACGTTGCTATCATATGTGGAGATAATGAGAGGTGCATGTGGCATGGGAAAGGCGAGAGCCATCAGTTGATCGGACATGCTTAGTGTAGCAAAGGGCCACTTCTTGAAAGGGATCCCACTATCAGGTCTTCTGGCGTGCCCTTGAGCGAGACAGAATAGAGGCCAAGAGTGTCAAAAATTACTGGCAGGAAACAGTGATAATAGTTAGTCATACCCAAGAATTCTTGTATTGCCTTGACGATACACGGAGTGGGGAAGTTCTGCACAGCTGGCGCCATCAAAGGGAGTTGGAGGCCTCCTTCTGGAGAGATGCCGTGACCTAAGAACGATACTTCGTTGGCGCCAAAGGTATATTTGTTGTACTGGACATCATGGCCTTTCTATTGTAGGCGGTCGAGCAAGATGCGTAGATGACGGAGGTGTTCCGCTTTCAAGGAAGAGAACAGAAGTATGTCATCCACGTAATATACACAAAAGGGGAGGTCCGTTAAGATACCATCCATGAGATGCTGAAAAGTGCCCCTATCATTACGAAGGCCAAAACACGAGTAATTGAAGGTGTATGTACAGAAAGGGGTGGTGATGGTGGCCTCGGGGATGTCTTCTGGGGTCATGGGCATCTGATAATACCCATTCAGGCAGTCGAGTATTGAGAAAACCTATGCTTTGTGCCAGTAGGAGATCACATCAGTGATGGTTGGGAGACGGTAATGATCTGGTTCTGTCTGCAGGTGGCTGTAACCCCCACATGGATGCAAAGAGCCATCTTTGTTCGGTACTATGTGTAAGGGTGACGGTCATGGGTTTGACACCTTCTGGCAAACTCCTATTTCTTCTATTTTGGCAAACGTTTGTTTAGCGGCTGCCAAAGTATCCGGTGTCAGACGTCTGAATCTGGCGAACTCTGGGTGGGGCCGTTTTCGTGATACTGGGATAAATACCATGTTTCCTGCTAATTGTAGGCATTTGACGAAGTTTTGGACGGAAAAATTCAGGGTACTACGTGGGGAGCTGGGTGTAGGCATCCATGGGTTAGTTGTGAAGAATGAGGCTGTTGAGGGTAGGTTGGAGTGGTATAGATAAGTATGAATCAGCGTTGACTAACCGTCGGTAAGCTACATCGACCAGGATGTGGAAGTTTGAGACAAAATCTTCACCATGAAATGGCAACGTGACGTCAGAAACGAGAAACTTCCAAATATATTTGGCGCTTCTAAATGATAATATCCGTGTTTCATAATCGTGGTTGGGTATTGCAAGTCCGTTGGCGGGTACCATGTGGATATCAGCAGATTTTGACAGACTAAGTCATGCCCATGAGATTGGTCTTGGCAGAAGAGAATGGAAAGCAGCCATGTCTACCAAAATAGCACTCCTTTAGCCAGTGTAATGTAAAAAGAAATGATTAGTGACAGGGAAGAAAACCGCCATAAGCAATAGCCTAACTAAAGATTTTTTGGCCACTGACAACCATTCACGCATTTCTTCTCAGCAGCCCCGAATTTGGAGGTGGTAGTAAAATAGCTGCAATTGATGCACATCAATAAGTGGGTGGAGAGGTTGGTGGTAGAGGAATAAGGGAGGGATGGTAAATGTGCGAGGTGGCTG
>NC_090738.1:67547947-67550447 GCF_036898095.1 Palaemon carinicauda
TCAGTGCTCCACATCCTCATCAATAATCTCACTCTGGTTGCGGGCAATACAGGCTTCTTGGGCGGGACAGGAGTAGGAATAGATATTCCTTCATCCGTCGATTTTACTTGTCCGAGTTTACGGCACAATTTCGCAACACAACTCACCACCACCGTTTCGCCATTTATTTAAAATCACTACTACACATGCACTTGCAGCTATTAACCGATGGCCACTAGCTGTTTTCCTGAGAGAATCATTCATCTTCCCAACTTTCTCTTATAACTTTAACTATACTAACTTTAACTTTAACTAACACTGCCTATTCTCAAGGCTGAAATTTAATCCCGCAGCCACTTGCCATTCGGGAACCACCCTGGCCCCAGCAACCAGGAATCATATAATTACATAAATAATACAGCATCCGCCGATACGGATCTCACCTGACCTATTTAAACTCCGATTGTTTAAGGTTCACTCAACAGTGTGTCATATGTATTGCCACACTCCGCAAAATTATCACAACACTTTATGTAAACATTAAGCATCAACCTGAGAGCACCTTCTTATCACCAATTTTATTCAAAACACGTCAAAGGAAGAAATGATGTCTGATCAAACAACAACAGCAAATAAAAAAAAAATCTACTCATCAACTCGAGAAATGTCATGTATTTAGCAGTAAGGAGGAACACTCTGATTGACACTTTTGAAAACTACCTCTTCAGGCACCACATATATGTGTGCCTGATGATGTTCACACACTCTGCCATTAATGATGTTAGTATCACTACTGTGTTAGATTTATTCATCTTTACTCAGTACGGAGCCAAATACACGGGGTCCAGTTTATGTTTCCTAGGTTGTAATCGTTTCAAATACACACAATCCCCCACAAATACTTTTACCGGTGGGGTTTTGAACCGATAATCATAATTTAAGCTGTGATTTTCATTAGCTCCTTTCAAAACCTTTCAGTGGTGTTCAGTACTCTCTTCAGTAGATTTTATAAGTATACACGGTATTCCTCAGTCAAATAATTTGGCATTTGTTGCGAATTAATCAGTACCATATATGTTAACACAGGAACCTGTCCATACACTAAAAGGAAATTCGTGTCCCTGGGCGAAGCCTTATATGGAATGTTCAAAGCTAGCTCAGCTGTAGGAAGCATGGCATGCCAATGAAGAGGGTAATCAGTCACTAAGTAACGTACAATTCGCACTACTTTCCTATTATCTGATTCCACTAAGCCATTAGCTGAAGGCCTATATGCGGTTACTGATAAGTGTTCAATTTTCATCAAATCCGTGACCGATTTCACCACCTTATTTATAAACTCAAGACCATTATCAGTTATCAAAATTTTCGGGCAACCAAACCTAGTAATGAAAGAGCACAGCGCCTGGGCTAATGAATTCGCTGATTTATCCAACATTGCGTAGGTATGAATGAACAGAGTAAATGCACCGACAAATACACATATTTGCTTATGTTGTGTTAAACTAGTAGGAAATGGTCCAACCACATCCATATGAACCCTAAAAAATTTAATATGAATCACAAGACACTTTCTGATTTCCGGTACATTGTTTTTATGTTCTTTGAAAGTTACAAGCATGACAACATTTTATGTAATTTTCTATAGATTTTTCATTCCTAACCGAATGAAGGATTCACCTGACACTAATATGTCCCATGTTGACGGATAATGAGACATCGGAACATGGGTTTTTCATTTATTACAAAGGTTCGTAAGTACACTGTACACAACTAACACTCTCAAGCGAGCACCTTATCTCAGAGAACACACAAAGGCAACTAACTACAACTCGCTATCAAAATGCAATCTTGCTACAACAACATGCTAAATAGTTAGGTTTTATGGAATTATCCTGATTATAAAGTTCATTTACCTTGACGTACAACACATACCTTCATACAAGAACTAGGACATATATATATATATATATATATATATATATATATATATATATATATATATATATATATATATATATATATATATATATATATATATATATATATATGTATATATATATAGTCAATATTCATGTATATTTTCTATATCATATATTATGTTTTATTTGTGTTTCCCTTTATAACTTATCTAGTTACCAGGCAAAGCAATATATAATTTCAGCATATTACGTAATACAAGTCAATACTACCTTTTAATCAACTAACCAGGAACATCTTCATCTATTTCACCCATCATCTCCTCTCTAATCCTATGATGAGTGACACTAATAGAGTCTGTCATGCAACCAATTGGATTATCAGACCTTATTTCACTGGCAAGCTTTCCGGTTCATCGATCACTTCCTAATTTTTCTCTCAATGCCCATGATAGATCCTCTAATTTCACAGACGAACAGCTTTGGAAATCTGTTCTTTGTATTGGAAAAAAATATGCCGAGGTTTATTAGAGTTTGCTGATATGTAAGGAGTTGTTTTCGGAAAGCAAGTATGTTTTTAAAATTTAATAAATTTCTTTCTA
>NC_090738.1:67555447-67557947 GCF_036898095.1 Palaemon carinicauda
ACGGTATTATAAGTAATAGAAATTAATGACTGAAGTTATCAAAAAGTAAATCGATGTAAGATACGTATTATATGTTAGTTTAATTGAAATTTAGTGAAACGACTATTATAAATCCCAGAACCATAATTGAAACCGTAATTCGTGCTTAATATCAGGCAATTTTAGATGCTCTATAGCCTATACTGAAGGTGTTTCTATAGGTTTTCAAAAATATATTCTTATCAGAAAAATAGTTGAGCTTGGAAAAGACGAAGTAAAAACCATTGTAATTTAAGTTTCAGACACAGCAAGTATTTTCATATCTTTTTCACCATTTTTTTTAGCTCTTATACCATTTCACCTGGATTTTAATATATTTTATAATATTTAGTAATTAATTCCATATAAGAATAAGAGTGTAAAATATAAGTGTTTACTCATAGATTTTAAACAGATTATTAAAGGAGGATCAATAAACCTTACCTATGATCTTGATTTACTAGAAATCTCTATAGTTTATATTCCACCAAGTAAGAAAAACATTTACAATAGAGAAAACAAAAATTATAGATTTGTAGTTTTTTCATTGTGATTAGTATGAATGGATTGTCTGATTTTGTTAGATGGCATATAAGAAAAGGCTGATAAAAATAAAATGGTATATATATATATCCTTTTAATTGACCTTAATTATTCCCTTGGAATGTAGAAAATCATAAGATTCACTTGGTTAATATTACAATGTTAATAGTTGATATATGATCGATTTAAAAGGTGAATTGAAAATAAGAATATTATATACAAACTTTTGCATCAGTTTCTTTAAATAAAGATAAAAAAATAATAATAAAAATCTCAATTATTTCTGTTATATTTGAGTGACGACTCTGAACAAAACAGGTGGAAGGCCTTGCATCTTTAACCTTCCGTCATTCGAAAACATATTCTCTCTCTCTCTCTCTCTCTCTCTCTCTCTCTCTCTCTCTCTCCTCTCTCTCTCTCTCTCTCTCTCTCTTCTCTCTCTCTCTCTCCATACAACAACGACAACAACAACAACAACAACAATAATTATAATAATAATAATAATAATAATAATAATAATAATAATAATAATAATAATAATAATAATAATAATAATTTTTATTATTATTATTATTATTATTATTATTATTATTATTATTATTATTATTATTATTATTATTATTATTATTATCATTTCCCTTTAGTTATAGACTCCTGCATTAGAATTCGTTCAAATAACGAAAAAGGTCTATTTCCAATATAGCAATAAATCTGTAGTAAATACTGGTTCAATTTGCATTCTGACCGGATTACAAAAGATATGATATTCATCACAACCAATGCTCGTATACACGTTAAGATAACAATAGGTTCCTTCCAATAATAATAGATTCAGAAAGTTATTTGTTCATTGGATGTCTCTAGTAAAAACATTTTTTCCATTAACAGTTATTTGAGTAAAAATATTCTTTCAGACCAACAATATCTTACCTTTACTTGATAGATATAATTATATAATTAATTCATAAATGATATTTGATATTGGATATTCAACTAAGACATCTGCTTGATAATTCCACCATTTATCAGGTCTCTGATTACCACTGAAATAACCACACAGGTTTTATTCAAAAGTGGTGTTAGAGCTCATCATTATTATAAGGGAAATCTGGACTAAATATCTTAAACATTTAGTAAATAAGTTAAACCAGTGTCTGAACTAAACTCCTGGTAAGCATAGGAATTTTGTTTATCATTCAAAGTGATATTTTTATGATATGAAAGGAATGTGAAATATTTATTCTCGTACTTAAAATAGGAAGATCATATCTCTACATCATATGTGAGAATCAACTTACAAGTCAACGTTATTTGAAGTAAAAAATATCCAAGTTTCTTCCTTTTATTAGGTTTTATCTTCCTCACATTACCACGCTTTACCTTTTTGATTCTCATGTTGGTTGTCTATTGAAAGTTATATTTATTCCATAAGCTTTGTTGGTAGCCCTTAAGGGAAATGAGTGAGGATGGTAGATTATATGACATTCTTATAATATTCCATACGCGTGTATGTGTGTGTGTGTGTGTGTGTGTGTGTGTGTGTGTGGTACATTGCTGCATTCTTCCGTGCAACACTGGCTCTGTACCTTCAGGCAGTTCGTAAGAAAAGTAAATTTTCAGGGGTTTACACACGAAACAGGACAGAATATGATGATGTTGATTAGATGTGACAAGCAGCGACGGGATTGGATATATAGCGAAGACGGCACCTGGCACTTAACCCCCCTCCAGGGTTTCCTCCATTTTACCGTCCTGAATCTCTCTCTCTCTCTCTCTCTCTCTCTCTCTCTCTCTCCTCTCTCCTCTCTCTCTCTCTCTCTCTCTCTCTCTCTCTCTCATACTTTGAAACGAGGGTTGTTTATATGCGTGGGAAACAGAAATTTACTGAGTGTTCTTTTTGACAATTTTTATTAAGATTACTAGGAACTGATCCATTTAT
>NC_090738.1:67583587-67590128 GCF_036898095.1 Palaemon carinicauda
CGAAAGAATTGCTAACAGGTTAGAATGGCCTATTGGATTATGGATTACCTTATCCAGAGTAAATTTATTGGGAAAGCCCAAAAGGTATATGTAGCTTTGGAAGAAGATCTCTCCTCGGATTATGAGAGTGTAAAGGCGATAGTGTTGAAGGCATATGAGCTCGTGCCGGAGGCCTATCGGCAAAGGTTCCGTAATTTGAGTAAAAAGGAAAATCAGACTTTCGTAGAATTTGCAAGGAGTAAAGAGCAATATGCTACTGATTGGTTGAAATCTAAAGAGGTGGACAATTTTGATAAGCTAAAGCAGTTGCTGTTGGTTGAAGAGTTTAAAAGGTGTGCTCCTGACCGTTTGAAGGTTCATTTGGAGGAGTTGAAATTAGATTCCCTTCAGGAGGTTGCTGTGGCATCAGATGAGTATTTTTTATCTCATAAAGATACTATGAAAGAGACTGTATTTAAGGAAAAACCACGTTGGGGTTGTTCTGGGAGATCTGGTAATCTTAATAACCAAAAGAATGTTTCTCAGAATGTTCAGTTAAATAAGGGTTCTCAGAATGTTCAATCAAATAATGTTTCTCCGAATGGCCAATCAAAGGTGTGTTACTCGCAAAATAACAGACTTGGTGAGTCGGGTGTTTATGATCCCCAAAAGCTGAGGCATTTGACGTGTTTTTTCTGTAACAAGAGGGGTCATACCAAAAGAATGTGTTATGCTTGGAAAAAGGTATGTAACAATAAAGGTAATCCGGTGATGGCGGTTGAGAAGAGCGCTAGTCAGGGTGGAGCTCTGCCCTCTCAGACTCAATGACTAAGAAAGTCAGAGACTGCTAGTTCCTTCGGTGATTTTCTGGCCGTGGGTGAAGTCTCGCTGGATGGTGAAGGCCAAGGGAGAAAAGTTAATATTTTACGTGATACCGGAGCCGTGCAATCATTAATTCTTAGAGATTTGGTCCCGAAGGATTTTGTGTATGAGAATCGGGAGTTTGTTATTTTGAGTGGTTTTCCGGACACGGTAAAATCTTATCCAATTGGTCTATTTCATCTTAGTTGACCTTATTTTTCGGGGAATATCCGTTTGGCTATTGTTGATAAATTTTCGGATTAAAAAGGTGGATGTGGTTCTCGGAAATGAGATTGTGTATGAAAATAAAAATGTGCCAATTGTGATTAATCCGGATGTGGAAGTAGGGGTAGTCACTCGTGCTAAGGCAAAGGCTGTTGACGCTGCAGAGTCAACAGTCGACGTTGATTTGAGTAGTTTAGGACGTAGTGATGTATCTGTAGACAGTAGTAGTAGTGTTAGATTAAAACCCAATTGGACGGTTAAAGAATTTGTTTCGGCTCAGAAAAAGGAGTTTGGTAGTCTCCCTATTGAGTCTGGTGAGATAACAAACGTGACAGTTCCTATGTTTAAGGTAATTAATAGCATATTATATAGAGTAAGTAGACCAATGCATGCCTCGGGGGAGGATTACGAAATTATTCGACAGATTGTGGTTCCTGAATGTTACCGTCATGAGTTGATATCATTAGCTCACGAGAATGTGATGGCGGGACATTTTGGTATTCACAAAACAGTCGGTAGGTTATTGAATAATTTCTTTTGGCCCAAGCTGAAAGGGGGTGTTAAAAAATTTGTTAATAGTTGCGAGGTTTGTCAGAGAGTCGGCAAACCTAACCTACCTATTCCAAAGGCTCCATTAATACCTATCCCAGTTGTGTCTGAACCTTTTCGGGAAGTGTTAATTGATGTTGTTGGTCCTCTCCCAAAGTCAAAGAGTGGAAATGAGTATATTTTCACTATTATGGATCGTATGTCTCGGTACCCCGAGGCAATCCCCTTGCGGTCCATAAGGAGTGAAAAGATTGTAGAGGCATTAATAGGTTTCTTTTCAAAAGTTGGTCTCCCGAAGGTAGTTCAGTCCGACTGCGGTACTAACTTCACGAGTCGTTATTTTAAGCAGAAAATGACTGAATTGGGCATTAAACATGTAACTTCCTCGCCTTATCATCCAGAGTCACAGGGTGCTTTGGAACGTTTTCACCAAACTATGAAAAGCATGTTAAAGAAATATTGTATTGGGAATGGGGCTGAATGGGATAAAAACCTTCCATTCCTTTTATTCGCTTTCCGCTCTATTCCTGGTCAATCTCTCGGTCTCTCTCCTTTTAATTTGATTTTTGGACATTCTGTAAGGGGTCCGCTGGATATGGTGAGAGAGGCTTGGGAGGGAGATGCCCCTGATTTGAATTTGATTGATTACCTTAATAATTTGAATGCTAAATTAACCAGGGCTTGGTCTTTTGCAGGTGAGAATTTGTTGAAAAGTCAGAAGAAAATGAAATTTTATTTTGACAGAAAGACTGTGACCCGGGACTTCGACGTAGGACAGAAGGTACTGGTTCTGTTACCTATCCCAGGTAATTCTCTCAAAGCTACTTTCCAGGGACCATGGAAGGTATTGAAGAAGGTAAATAATGTTAACTTCTTGGTGGAAACCCCCGATAGGAGAAGGCCTCATCAATTGGTACATATAAATATGATGAAAGCTTTCCATGAAAGAGAGAAGGTTAGGCCAATTGCGACTCTTTGTGACGGTAGAAATGACTTGGTCGGTTATAATGCTTCTTTTTCAGATGAGCATAATAATGATTCTTTTTCAGAGAACAGGGACTTGAAAGACAGTGAATGGCTGGCAGGTAATGTCGTGGCTTTAGAAAATTTACCTCAGATGCTGGGTCACTTGGGTAAAGATGAGCAACAATCCTTGAGAAATTTGGTTTTAAAATATAAGGACTTGTTTACTAATGTGCCCGGCAAGACCACGATCTTGCAGCATGACGTGGACGTAGGGGACGCCACGCCCGTGAAGCAGGCTCCTTATAGGTTGAACCCAAAAAAGAATGAGATTGTTGCTAGAGAGGTTGAGTATATGCTTAAGCATAATTTAATAGAGCCGAGTTGTAGTCCTTGGTCATCTCCGGTTGTGTTGGTGAAGAAATCGGACGGAGACTATCGTCTTTGTTTCGATTATAGGAAGCTTAATGAGGTGACCAAGGCTGATAGTTTTCCATTGCCTCGTGTGGAAGATTGCATTGATCGCATGGGTTGGGCTAAATACATTAAAAAATTTGATTTATTAAAGGGATATTGGCAGGTGCCTTTGTCGGAAAGGGCCAGAAGTGTTTCGGCTTTTGTAACCCAACAGGGGTTATTTCAGTGTAAGGTAATGCCCTTTGGGATGAAAAACGCTGCTGCCACCTTTCTGAGACTTATGAATTCGTTAGTTAGTGGTCTAGAGGGGTGTGTGGTGTATATCGATGACTTGGTTATTTTTAGCGACGACTGGCAGTTGCATCTGAAGAGAATTGAGGCCTTATTTAAAGAACTTAGGAAAGCAGGCCTGGTTATTAATTTAAGGAAGTCTGATTTTGCAAAAGCAACGGTGGTATATCTTGGACATGAGATAGGAGCAGGTATGGTGGCTCCCAAGGAGGCTAACATTGAGGCCATTCGTAAAGTAGAGGTTCCTAAATGTAGGAAAGATTTGCGAAGGGTATTAGGGATGGCAAGCTATTATCGCAGATTCATTCGCAATTTTTCAGACATTGTGGAACCTCTTACTGCTTAATTGAAGAAAAATGTTAAATTTGTTTGGAGTAAGGAGGCTCAGGATGCATTAGAGAGGATAAAACTGGTCCTCATTAGTCGGCCTTTGTTAACAGCTCCAAATTTTGACGCTCCATTTCAGCTTACCACTGATGCGAGTGATGTGGGGGTTGGTGCTGTATTGAGTCAAGCTGACGAAAATGGTATTGTCCACCCGGTGGCGTATTTTTCTAAATAGCTCACTTTGCCTCAGAGAAAATATTCCACAATCGAGAAGGAGACGTTGGCCTTGATCTTAGCGTTAACTCATTTTAATGTCTATCTCTCCTCCTCAGGTGGGCCCATTAAAGTTTGTACAGACCATAATCCATTAACGTTCTTGAATCGGTACAAGAATAAGAATCAGAGATTGATGCGCTGGAGTATTTTGGTCCAAGAATTCGATCTAGAGTTTAAGCATATCCCAGGTAAAGAGAATATGGTGGCCGATGCATTATCCCGGCTGGCAGAGTAGGTGCGAATGGGGTAATTATAAGGGTTTTTTTCTTCACCTGTTGAGTTCTGTCACTCGTGGTAACTGTTTGAGTATTAATAATTATTTATATATGGTTTCTTTTATTTGGTTGAACAGATTATGTAATGTAACACTCCAATGTTGGACGTAGTATTGACGGTTGATTATGATTTGATATGATAGATGGATGTTGACCAAATGTAAGATTATTATTGTTCGTTGATGCATGCAGCTGTTATTTTATAGGTTAATTATATCTGTCTTTAATTGCTTGTGGAGGTGGTGAAGTTTATAATGAAGTGGTTTTTTTTTTTTTTTTTTTTTTTTAATTATGCTTAAAACTGAGGTTTTGTCAAAATTATCTGGTTGTGTGGTGGTTTAGGAATTTATGAATGATCCTATATTGGACTTCTTATGTTTCAGGTGATGGTATTTATTACGTTAGTTGGGTATGTAAATTAGGTTAAGATTTTTGTGACAAATTGATTTGTTTATACACCCCTTTGTCAGGAGAGTGTGGACTCCAAAGCATTGTTAATAGTGCGTAAAAGAAAAGTGCTGTGTTAGTGCTGTAACATTTTATGTGTTCAAGACACTTGGGTGAAAGGTTAATGTGCGGGTGCTATGAGGGTTGTGCCGTGAAAAAGTACAGCTAAGGTGTATGATATTTTCGGGACATTAAATCATAATACCTTCGCGGCTTTGAACAATTCACAAGGGAAGAACCTCCTTTCCCTTCACATACCTTGCCAGTCTGGTGTGAACAGCAAAAGGGTGTACTATTTATATTTGACGAAGGATGTGGTGTATATTTAAGGTAGCCTATGAGGCATTAAGAATGTCACCTGTTAGTA
The DNA here is from genome assembly GCF_036898095.1 of Palaemon carinicauda. Taxonomy (NCBI): domain Eukaryota; kingdom Metazoa; phylum Arthropoda; class Malacostraca; order Decapoda; family Palaemonidae; genus Palaemon; species Palaemon carinicauda. The sequence continues at coordinate 67,588,565 of NC_090738.1, forward strand.
TAAGTATTTGAAAGTTACCCAGGTAATGAATCCTTTATTTGGACACTATATTTTGTTGGTGATTGGTGTATGACAATTTGGTTTTGTAGCATTATTTTTTTTTGTTGCCACTCCCTCTCCTCTTGCAAGCTAGGTGATCCCATATGGTGATAATCAATTATTAATACAGGTTGGTCTTATGATTTTAGTCCTAGATGAGGGACTTGGTGCAATTATTTGGTGTATGCAATTATTTGGTGTATGGTGTTAGTGATACTTTATATTTGTTAACATTTTTAATCCATTTGTTTGTTGTTTATATTATATTTCAAGTGTGTATATTGTATACTTGATTCCCTTAACTTTTAACGTAAATTTTAGCATTTTTGTCTTGAATTTTGCACTTTTGTCTTGGAAAAAAAAAAGTTTTTTTTTTTTTTTTTCTCATGGTGAGGAGGTGTAAGTAAGCCTTAGGTTTTTTTTATAATGTATTAGCTTACTTAGGTTAGTTTTTAAGTTCCTCTTTCATTTTTTTCGAAGGCTGTAAAGTTCATGGTTAGTTCGCCTTCTTGTTAGTAGGGGTCTCCTCACTCCAGTGGTATTTTTGTATAGTCTTGTTGACTAATCCTCCCTGTTTCTCCCCTCCATATTTTGGCTCTGCTGAGTTGACTTGAGACTGGGTTTCCAAGCTGCAGGCAGTTGGTATCTGCACCCTGATTTGTGAGCCTATTACCACTGGATTTACAGCAAGTCTCTGAACGAATATATATATATATATATATATATATATATATATATATATATATATATATATATATATATATATATATATATATATATATATATATATATATATATCTTCACATCAGCTGGCCGTTACTTCACATCTCTGCCATTTTATTATTGCCTCTGGTGCAGTACTTGCCAGAGGGGCCTCGCTTGGCGACGGTAAGGAGTGTCTTTCATTTCTTGTAAAGCATTGACCAAGATTATTGGGATCCGGCGTCCATGATCATGAATGAGCATGATTACGGCTGTGCTGCAGTGTCAGATTAATTTCCTGTTGGAGCTCGATAATGGTATTGAGAGTTGCCGTCCGCTGCCCTTATTGAAGTACTTATGGGAGGAGACCTTCATCATCTCATCATCCGTTAGCATGTAAAATTTAGGTTATTCCTTTCTTTTCGTTGTTTTCTATTCCTCTCTGGGCCCCCTTTCCTCCTTCAGAGGTTGAATGTGTTGACTGATAATTTGGGTATATGTTTCGTAAGTGGTATTTTTTATTTAATGTTAATGATGAGGCCTAGCTATTACTTTCTGTATTTTATTGAATTGTAATATATATTGGTTTTTATTTCATTGTTTTGTTATCCCCCTTGAGTTATTCTTGTGCTGCATTTACCTGGGCTTGCCTCCACCTTTGTGGCTTGCTGCCTTTTGAACACCTAAGTATTGAGTATTTATGGTCCTGTAGACCTAGTGTGTGTTGTGGTCCAACAAGGCCATTACAATATATATATATATATATATATATATATATATATATATATATATATATATATATATATATATATATATATATAAA
>NC_090738.1:67595151-67600151 GCF_036898095.1 Palaemon carinicauda
TACTGATCTCTATTTTCTTTTTTTCTTGTTTTCCCAAAGTAATACTGGTTTCCTTAGTTACTTCCTATTTTCTTTGCTAATCTATGTGTTTTTAGGTAATTTATGTTTTCCAAATGACTTAATCTTACCTTGGTCATTTTCATTCCATAAGATATTCCTGGTTCCTTTATTAATTTTGTGTTCTTTTTCTATTTCTTATTTAGGTTGTTAGTTAACTTTTCCTCAATTATTTCACATTTCCTTTATCAATTCTTGTTTTCAATGTTAATCTTAAAACAAATTGTATGAGAGAAACTAAATATGTGTAAATAGGGACTCAAAAGTTTTAAACACAATTTCCTTCAAAGGTAATGATATTTATGCTTTTCATTTTAGGAGTTAACTTATCCAATATAAAGTTTATGATACACTTTTATCCTAATCTTTGAAATCTAAGATAATATCGATAAATGTGTACCAGAAAATTTTCTTTAATAACAAACACAAAGCCACATCTTAAATTTATCAATTGAAAATCGGCAAATTCCTAATTGTTGCAGGTATATTTGCGTCATATATATATATATATATATATATATTACAAACATCCCTCCGAAAAAAGTAGCATACACCTTGGTTTTCTCCTCTTTGCATACTAGTAGATAACATTACCGGAAATTCTGGTAACCAATGTGTTATAGACAAAGAAAGGGGTTGGAAATGCAGTTATCGAGGTAATAGGCAATTTAATTACGTAGCATATTGTTCTTTTGAACTTCAATAACATGCATTGTCTGTGAGAAACTATTACCCCTCTTTCATTAAGCATCAAATGGCTGCCGCATTTCATATAGTTCAATATGCATGTTAATGTGCAACTCTTTTGCTTTGCTCTGTTTAATCATGAAATTCCTATTCGTTTACTTTCAACATTTATCCAAAAAAATATTTTATAGTTTCTTTCCAACGAATTTAGAATGAGTCTTGTGTTGTATTAAAATTTCCTAATTGAGGGGTTAGCTAACCCATCAATTAGGAAATTATCTCTCTGTTTATGATAACTTTTTATTTATGAACACAATGAGAAAACAACTCTAACAATATAAGCGATAAATTCCCCCCAAAACACAAAGATATAACTATCATTAATTCAGAATTTATACCTATCATACTTCTACTATTGAGAGAAAACATCTGAGGTACAAGGTCCAATAGACTTATTTGAAGAGAAAAATTCCTTCAAAACTGTTATCCTATAATTTTACTTACCAACCACATCTAACCTAAGCTAAAAGTGTCCGTAAGGGAGCTACAACGTTTTACCGTCCAGCCAGGGGAACTCCCTTGAGTAATGCCTCCCAATGGCCTTTCATTCCATCGCCAAAGTTCCTTTGAATGATGCCGTGAAGGAAAGGAACTAAGGGGCCTTAGCAGTTGAGGAAAGCTCGTTGAACGTGAGAATATTTCTTATGTTAGTCTCCGGGATCAGATGATGAAATCTTTTCTGAAGAGCTGGGATAGAATTACTATGGTGTTTTTTTATTTTTTTACCATTTACGCATACAGGCATTCACATATGCACATACTTAGAAATGTATCCATGCATATACATATACCCATATCTATCAATCTTTATACATATACATATATATATATATATATATATTATAAGCATATAAATATATATATTATATATATATATATAAATATATATATATATATATATATAAATACACACATATATATATATATATATGTACATTTATATATACATAATATATGTATATATAAATATGTATATATATATATATATATATGTATATATATATATATATATATATACATATATATATATATATATATATGTGCATATATATGCATATATATACTTTTATATATATATATATATATATATGTTCATATATATGCATATATATACTTTTATATATATATATATATATATATGTATATATATATATATATATACATATATATATATATATATATACATATATATATATGCATACATATATATATATATATATATATGTATATACTGTATATATATATACATATATATATATATATATATATGTGCATATATATGCATATATATACTTTTATATATATATATATATATATGTATATATATATATATATATACATATATACATATATATATATATATATGCATACATATATATATATATATATATATATGTATATACTGTATATATATATATACATATATATATATATATATATGTGTGTGTGTGTGTGTGAGTATGTGTTTATGTGTTGTGGGTTTATACAAATGTGTACACTATGAAATGAGTTACTATTCAATTAATCGTAAATATAATAAATAACTCGATTAAACTCTAAAAATATTCAATGATAAAATTTTATATTTTCATGGATATACATCACTAGTTTATAATTATTGATCTATATGTTGTCCAAAATATTGATATGTTACTTTGATTTCAACGTCCATATCAATATTAATTTTACGATCACGAAACATATCAAATTTTAACTTTGATTACTAGATTCTGTTAATTTAATTTTCACAACACAAAAGGGTGAAAAAAACATTATTGATTTGTTTCACGTGTATATGCATTTATACACTCAATGTTAAATACGTTTCTTTCAATGTAAAAGAATACAGAATTATATATGCAAGCATCAATAGTCTTGAAAGCAGTAAATTATATAAATTTTTAATGACCAAGGACACGCACACACACACACACACACACAAATAAACCCAATGGAATGATATGAAAAGTTTAACACAAACGTATTTCATAACAGACATTCCTTCTCAAATGGAATGGAAACAAGGCCACCAGTCCAAAATTAATGCAGGATACAACCATTTCACTTCACCTTTGAGAGCAACAATAGTTCTGATGATAACAAGGAATTTCCCCGGAAAATGCCGACTCTTAAAATTATATCACTAGAAAGTAATCTGGGAATGTTCCATGTAACTCAATAGCTGAAATATTGTTTGGGGATGCTTAATACCCCAAATTAATTTATTTGCAAAGAGCAACGCTTGTTTGTGTCTCCTTTAGACCATAATGTTTACGATTTTTTTTGTCTATTTTATTTCTATCTAATTCACTATCATATTTCGGAATAAAATAATTAATAATCATCTATGTTTGAAGGAAGCCATAACTTTGATAAGGATATTGATGCACTTATTAGGAAATTAAATAGCTCTTTTTTAAAGATAATCAAATAAGCATTTTCTTGAATATATACAACAGGAAATGTGTCTCCTAATGTTATAATCTCATTCCATTTTTTTTATTTACCAAACACAAATAAATTTTATCACTTTTCATTATTATAAACTTATTTTTTAATGCAATCTCGAAATTAGGAGAAATTTGTTATAGAATGAATATATTTTCACTATGTGATAAGAATTAAATATTTTTATTTTATATGATATACATACCCTTTTTAGAGAACTAACACACGACCATTCTTGAATGGTTATTTGAAATAAATTAAAATGTTTATATCCAACTTTAATATGGTCGTACTCAACATTAAAAAAGAATATATATATATATATATATATATATAAATATATATATATATATATAAATATATATATATATATATATATATACATATATATATATATATATATATGTATATATATATGTATATATATATATATATATATACATATATATATATATATATATTTATTTATATATGTATATATATATATATATAAATATATATATATATATATATATATCTATATATATATATATATATATATCTATCTATATATATATATATATATATATTACAGTAACATGCCACAAAATCCACTAAGATATTAAGTAGTATTTGTCTCATGACTTCAAATTTAGATAAAGTTTTTATTTTAAATTCTAATATCTCTTATAGGTTGTAGAGCAAGAAAAGAAAATTCAAAATATCCCATTTTGTTATCAAAAGGAGTAAAAACCAAAAAAATAAAGTTATAATAGTATCTTTTTTAGGTCGATTTTAATTCATGAGGGAAGATCACAATCGTTAGGATTATATTTTTATTTCAATAATAAAACGAAGTGGGTGAATTTGCAGGAAATAAAAATAAAAGTTAGATATATTTATTTAAAAAATATTTGTGATACAGGTATTGGCCACATGGAAATACACTCCAAAGAAAATAACATAGAAAAAGTTTAGAATTGGTACACGTATTTATATATCCTAGAGATAAGAGATAAAATGTTTACAATAATATATAAGGGAAACCTCACAAACAAATGTTCATGCATATACTATATAGTAGAAAGAAAAAACTAATCAGACGAAAAATTCAGAATAAGAGAGAAGAGAAAAACATGCAAACCAAATGTTTGTTCTTTAATTTCTCGTAAAATGTTAGAGGAACAAAAGGACTGGGGAGTTCAACAAGTCTTCGTGGAAACTAGTCTGAATCATGTGTGAGGTTTATTGAGGAGTCCGGAAGGCTTCCGTCTAAATAAACTGCAAAGGTATTGCTTGGATTCTCGTCTCCAGGACACAAACAAGATAAAACAAAAAGGAATGCTGTTGAAGCGTCAGTAACAATGTTCCAGAACTTTATCAGAGCTGGTTACTTTAATTTTATAGCTGCCCCTTAAAAAATAAAAACTATTAGTTCAATCAAAAATATTTTTACTCTGTAGAATATTTTCGTATTAAAAGATATGGAAAGTTCTTAGCTAATCCGTAAATTGCATGCATTATTTGCATAATCAGATAACTATAATCTCTAGTTTCGTTTTTGTTTTGAAGGCAATCATGTATAATTCATTTACTAATCATGTAACATTCAGGTAATGCTTAATCTTGAAAATGATACTTTACTGTAAAATATGAAACAATTTTAATGAAAATTTGAAAACTATATTTTATACCTTTTCGAATCCCCAAATAATCAAGAAATAAAGTTTCATATTCAATATTTGAAACGAAAGAAATAGCTCACACTT
>NC_090738.1:67602651-67610151 GCF_036898095.1 Palaemon carinicauda
TCCAATGTATTCAGAATAAGCCTTTCATTATATTATATTTAGCAAAACCATCAAAATGGGATTTATTTCATCATTGTTGAAGTTGTTTGTCATGAGTGCTGAACAAGAATAACATATTTAATTCCACTAACCAGTGAAATATTGAATTCTTTAAACATACAAAAGTTGAATAATTCAGATAGAGAATTGAATTTTTATGTGGATTTGTATTTTAATGAAGCAAAATATACATTCATATATATATGCATGTTTAGTAATATAGTCTATTAATCGACCATAGTGACTATCTTGTACGTTGCTTATATCTTCAAAGTACTATAACACTCTTCAATATAGACTGTTATACATTGCTGTTAATTAGAATAAAAGAAATACATATAATTGACGAAAGATAAAATGGTTCTATACTAAGTCCAAAAGCTACCATAATATCGTTGTGCTAAAGTAGTTTAATAACAACAATACGCGAACACTGAACACATGGCTTGAAATTAATGTGCTGCACAAACTTACGGTCATTTCTATCCTTTATTCACTTACTGGATGTGGGATGAGACTTGTTGAAAATGAGTGTGTCAAGCTTCCACCTAGATAAAGGGGCAAACGTATTCTTTAGATTTTCATAACCTGTACACAAATAAGACAAAACAATAGGAACGTGATTTTAGTATCATAGGTGCCCCATAGGAAAGACATAATCCCTCTTCATATATATTTGTGCTCAGCATATTTTCTTCTAGGAAATGTAAATTTATTTGCTAGCCCCCAGTGGTATATGCATTATGATACAATATATTTGATTTGTTTAATTTCTTATAATACATAAGTATTTTTATTTTTCATTTGAATTCAATACCGGTTAATTATTTCACAAATCATATATATTTCAGTTGATGTATAATCTTGACAAATAATTTCAACCAGGATCTGGGAACTACAATTTGAACCGTTTGGAATTTTGAAAGAATCAAGAAATAAAATTCTCCGTTCAAGATTTCTACAGAAGGAAATAGCCCATACTTCCATAAAGAAATTAAATAATCCCCCTCTCTCTCTCTCTCTCTCTCTCTCTCTCTCTCTCTCTCTCTCTGTATATATATATATATATATATATATATATATATATATATATATGTATATATATATATATATATACATATATATATATATATATATACATATATATATATATATATATGCATATACAAATATACATATTTACACACACGAAAACATATATACGAATAAACAATAATTTGTTTCTCAATTACAGCTCGTTTTAACTCTAACAGGATCATCCATTATCATACATTAATGAACTTAAAAATCAATTAATATATTATATTACCGTTAAAGAACTACAAAAAAATAGGAGAGGAATAATATATATATATATATATATATATACATATATATATATATATACATATATATATATATATATATATATACACACGTATATATATGTATATATATAATCAAATAAATCAATAAAATAACATTAAAAAAGCAAAAGCATTGAAATAATTCAAATGATGAGGAAAAAGGACTAAACAAAATCTTGCCTTAATTGTTTTTAATGTGTCAAAAAATACTCCAATGTTTTTGTAATTTCTGATTCCAGTGACATAACGAAAGAGGATGGATCTCAAATATAGGAAAAATACCGTCAACCTATTCCTGAAAAAAATATATATGCCATGATTTTCTTCCCTTTTGAAAAATAGTAGAATGTATTACCAGGTATTTTGGTAATTATGTTTAATTGAAAGCAAATAAGGTTGAAAAAGAACAGCAATTATCCAGGTAATAGGCAATTTTATTACATATCGTATTGTTAAGTTGAACTTTAATAATCTTCATTGTTTGTAGAGGAACCATTACCCCTCTTTCATTAAGCATCTAATCACTACGATATTTCATCCCGTATAACATACAAATTCATAAACATCCTCTTTCCTTTGTTTTGTTAGATCACAAAATCTTTATTCCCTTACCAACAACATTTTTCAAAGAACAATTGATAGTTTGTTTCCGAAGTGAGTCGTGTATTGCAGTACATTCAGCAAACCAATATATTAGTGCTTTCTTTTTGCGTTAATGAAATCAAAGGTCGTGAATGTAGGACAGGAATAACAATCTGGTAAACGGTAAAGTATTGAATTTATAAATCAAAGTTTAATATTTCGGGTACTGATTTACAATTTTATATGTAAAAGGTAATAAAATGAAAACATGAATTCATGAAAATAAGCATATATCGAGTAATATAGTCTATGAATCAACTATATTGACTATGTGGTACGTTGTTCATAGCTTCAAAGTACTATAATACTCCTCAGTATTGACTGATATCCCTTATTGTTGAATAAAGTAAAAATTCCTTCAAGTAATGAAAGTTAAGTGGCTTCTATTTTTATTCCAGAGGTTGTTATAATAACGCTGTGCTAAATTCATTTAATAATACCAATAGGCTATATGTGATATCTGGTGTTCCTCAGGTTAAAGCTTTTGGCCCATAACTTTTAATACTATATACACATGACATGTGGTTTGGCCTAGAAAAAAAGCTTGCTGCTTATGTTAATGATGCTACACTCTTTGCATCAATTCCATCTCCTGAATATAGATCTTGGGTTGCTGAATCCCTTAAAAGAGATCTAGCTTAAATTAGTGTAGGGTTTAAGGTCTTATCTGTCACACACAATTTTCTTAAAGCTTGCCTAAGTGATGTCAGGTAAGTGCCTCAGCCCATAAACTATGGAACAGTTAAAACCAAAAGTATTACAGATCTCAAGATATATGCCTTCAGTTTGGAAAGCCATTCTTTAATAGGAGTCGACGTCTTTTTACATGGAGATTCAGTATACAACATACGATGAGATGAATATGTGTTATAGCATTCATTGTTGAGTATTTAGAATTATTCACGATATGAAAAACTTGAAAAACAATTACATATGATTCAAGTTACGATAAATTAAAGTTTTTATCTTTTTGCACTCCAAGGGGCATTATATTTTGAGGAAACTTTTTTTTTTTTTTTTACATTATGTTTATAGTGGTCTATAGAATATTACTATGAAACTTAGAAATATACTCTTGCCAATATGTACGGTTTCTTTATGAAATTACTTAATATATTTTCATAGCTATCTTCCTACTTAATAATACCGTTAGCGATATTTACCTCAATTATTATCGTTATTTTTCTCTGATGGACTTTTTTATATCAGCGATGGACATCATTGTGTCTGACTAATTAGTAAACGAATAAAAAAAAGAGAAAAATTCAAGTGAGTCATTCTCTCCTCTTAGAACTTCCCCAGGTGAATTGAATCTAGAAATGAAGCACAAAAAAAAAAAGTGAAGGTTTTCAGCGATATTTTCTCTGATTTGTTTTAGGAATAGAATGAAAACCATCTATAGACACAACAAAAGAATTTTAAAGTTAAGGTAAAGGATGGGAACGAAAAATTCTGTAATCAAAAAGACAGCAGCCGATCTCGAATAAAAATTTGATTCTTTATTTTTGGTGGTGGGTGGGTTGGGGGGAGTGGCTGGGCGGTGGTGGGGGAACCATTGAACCAACGGACAGGACTCTTGACTTCGGTTAACAATTTACAAATCATCCCAGCTCTCTCTCTCTCTCTCTCTCTCTCTCTCTCTCTCTCACCATAAAAACTCTTGAAATTATTTTTTATTTTTAGCTGACAATGGTGCTATTATAGATTTAGTCACTGGTATATGCTGAATTTGTTAGTAATAGAAGTATTTTAGGCTCCCTAATACACACATAAACACACTCTCTCTCTCTCTCTCTCTCTCTCTCTCTCTCTCTCTCTCTCTCTCCACTAAATCTTATAATACGTTTAATCTCTGATCTGTTGCTTTTCAATCCTAAAATCTTGTAGGAGCCGTGTTCATATGACTTTATCATCAGCATTTAAGGAGAAATATCATATAATATGAAGAAAAAATATGAAATTTGATGTGAACTATCCAATATCTGATTATATAAAAACCTATAGATTCTTGCTAATATTTTTTAATATATGATAGGGCTAAACGCTTCGTCTTTGTGGAGTATTATTATACAAAATAATTGATATATTTAAATTGTTGAAAACATTATAATTTCTTCATTTCTAATTAACTAAGGATGAGAATATAGCTCAGATATGCTCAAAATAAAAAGAAACATGAATCGATTGAATAAAGTCTAAACACCAAGAAGAAAAGGAAACAGTTGTGTGAGAACAGGGATTATGAATGTTTTTAGATATCTGAAATCCAAATGAATATGATTCCTCAGTGATAATAATTGTTCTTAACTCACAATAACACACAAAGAATCTGAACTCCGATTATTTTTTGTCTTTATCATATGTAGATAGTTTTTCTCTTTAGTTCCTGAAGTAATAAGGCGTATATAAACCCAGAAGTATTATAGAAAAAAAACACGCTCGTAAGAAAATAGTGAAACACATAGGAAAGATTAATCAAGACAAGTTCAATTCGCTCGATTCTTATTTTCTCTTAACACTCTTCTTATGCAACAATAATCACTTTAGCTCCTTACTTGCTATTTAATTAAGGTTTTCTTGTGGTGTTTGATAAGTAAAGCGGAAAATGCTGTAGAAAAAAAATAGAAAGATTAAAAGAAAATAAAGAAATTAAATATTTCGTTTTGACAAGAACTGTTAATTAGAATAGGTGAAAATTTGAAAGGGGAAAAGAAAATGAGAAAATTGCATTTGAGTATATGAGTTCATCACACAAAAACAATAATTCATATATATACTGAATGCATTAACTATAATATTTGATTGATTTATTTAGATTATATGAAATCATTAACTCGTAAGTCATGAGAGAGAGAGAGAGAGAGAGAGAGAGAGAGAGAGCGCACATGCACACACATTCACACAAATATATATATATATATATATATATGTATATATATACATACATACATATATATATATATATATATATGTATATATATATATATATATATATTGTATATATATATATATATATATGTATATATATATACATACATATATATATACATATATATATATATATATATACATATATATATATGTATATATATATATATATATACATATATATATATATATATATATACTTGAAATCTCCACCCACTAACTTTTTAAAAGATTATTTTCGTCCTTCACGTGTAATGCTTTCCATGTGCCGAGTATCAGATTTAATAAAAAATGTTCCACCTCCGTGTATTTTTTAATACGTTTTATTTTCGGGGAAATAAGAAGAGCGGAGAATATTTGATGAGAAAAATATTTTACCAGAATATCATTTTACCAAAGGGAATAGTGGAGTTGAAGGTAGCTTTATATAAGTGTGTGTGTGTGTGTGGATGTGTGTTTTGTGTGTTTATATATATGAACATACAAACATATATTTGAAGATATATATGAAACACTTGATTCCACCTCTTATTCACCTCAACAAATCATTCAATATTACCATCTATTCTTACCAAAACCTTCAGTATATTAATTAAATATAAAACTGTAACAGCCAACCTTTTTTAGTGACTCAGTTGAGTTCATTCTAGAATGGTTCATAGAAACGACAATATCTACTGCAAGGGATTTAGATCAATCTCTCTCTCTCTCTCTCTCTCTCTCTCTCTCTCTCTCTCTCTCTCTCTCATTTTAAATATAGAAACAAAGACACTGTACTACAGCTGTACACATTATTAGAAAGGCCCCATCATGAATACGGAGTCCAATTTTGTGCTCCAAGTATTCAGAAGGATATAGATAGACTAAAAGTAGTACAAGGTAGGGTCACCAAACTAGTTCCACCACTGAGGCAATTTGGATATAGACGGAGGATGTAACGTTTTTATTTTATCTGATTTACAAAATTCTTAAAGGAATGACAAAAGTAGATGACAAAATATATTCCCGCTTAGCACAAATCAGTCCAGGGGTAACGGGAACAATCTTAAATTGAAAAAATACAACAGCAATCAATGTGGTAATTTCTTTACATACAAAATAGCAAATTATTATAATAGAGTTTTGCGGATGTAGTAAACAGTAACACGGTAAACGAGTTCAAGAATAAATCACACAAGAGCATACGAACTCTTTAAATGCTTAAACTAAATTGTTCTACCAAGGAGCAATTTGAGTCTCCTTTTAACTCCTTGTAACTTTCCTTTATGAAGGTTTCCAGTACCTCAGTCTTTTTGAGGACTCAATGGTCGGAGGTAATTCACAGTAAAGTTTGACCAAGTGCTCATTTGTTTCTGTTACTGAGATATATACATATATGCACATATACATGAAAGCAGTTAGATATGATTGTATATTGGTATATATGTGTATGTACATATATATATATATATATATATATATATACATATGTGTGTGTATTTGTGTGTGTGTCTGTGTGTCGGTGTGTACGAGTGCGATTGCGTGCGTGTGTATGTGTGTGCAGAATTATGTGTGTATGTATGAGATCTTGGTGAGGGGTACATGGAGATGTTTTGGGCATGCTCTTCGTACTCTCCAAGACAAATAAATTTACCAGACTTTCAATTGAGCACCAGAAGGCACTAAAAGAGTTGAAAGATCCAAGACTACATGGCTGAGGACTATAAAGTGTGAAGTATGAGATGATGAATAGAGAAGTGTTGATTTAAAAACTCAAGATAGAGATGACTGGTGAAATCAAATCGAGGCCCTTAGTTGCAATAGGCGTAGATGATGATAATGATGATGATGATATATATGTGTGTGCGTTTGTGAAACTAAAACTATGCAATTATATATGTATATGTATGGATTTGAATATACTAAGTAACCCAACCTTTGATACAAAAATTTTAAATTTTGAGAATATGATTTAATTTATGCACATTTGTAACACCTAGGGACATCTCATGAAACTAAAAAATATATGAAATACTGAATATATGGATATCATAGAATTGCCATCATATATAACATACGGATGTCGCATAGAAGTCAACTATAATACTCACTTCTATAAAAAGATAATTAAATTATAACTATGTCGAATCATAATTTGAATATAGTTTATTAGAAATAACAATTATACCTATCAATCGTAGCAACAATAATCTATACAAACATATATATTTATCTATTTTAAGATATCAGTGTTTCTAAACCTAATATCTATCTTCAGTCTTTGGCTCCTCGACGTGAAGGTTGAAGAGTAGAGATATTCTATTACTCTCGTTTAATTAGTGATTAGGAAAACAATTAGGAGACTCCTGAATCGGATTTTGATAACCACCGGAGCTCTTACATTCCTCATGGAACTCAAGGGACACTGAGGCTCTTGGTTAGTGAAGATCAAGTGGATCTTTTTTTTTCTTTTTTATTTAAGAAGTCTATCTTAAAGCTATAATGGCATTTTGTTTACTTTATTTTTTAGGCCATGGATGCTTCACTGGTATGAACTGAAGTAATA
>NC_090738.1:67615151-67622651 GCF_036898095.1 Palaemon carinicauda
TCCTGCCCCCCCCCCCCTTCCACCTCTCACCGTTACTATGACGCCGTCAAAGCATACCTTCTGCAGCATTACTCGCCGTCGCCAGCCGCCCGTATAGCAATACCTTTTCAGCTCTCTCAACAACCGTTGGGGGACCAAAGGGCTTCGCTCACCCTCGGGAAAATGACCAGTATCACTCGCCTGCAACCTGCCGCAGACAGCTCTCTTCTCGAAATGAACCTACTTCATGCCCTTATGGACAGCCACTTCATGACCTTCAAAACCTCCATCAACGCCTCCACTCGTGACGAAGAGGACACCTATTCAACTTCAACCGAAGCTGACGTGAATCCTGTAGGATATACACGCCTATGAATGCCGTAGGACATACACGCCTATGAACGCCGTAGGCCTATGAATGCCGTAGGACACGCCTATAAATGCCGTAGGACACACGCCTATGAATGCCGTAGGCCTATGAATGCCGTAGGACACACACGCCTATGAATGCCGTAGGACACACTCGCCTATGAATGCCGTAGGACACGCCTATGAATGCCGTAGGACACACACGCCTATGAATGCCGTAGGACACACTCGCCTACCCCGTGACGAGCCGGAGCGGTAACACAGCCACCCATCATCCACCACTCGCTCGCACCCCAACCATCGACTTCTACAGCCACTCACTGCCGCTAATTGGCGCAGTTTTTACTACTACCTTTCCAGATTCAGGCCACCTATTTAACATGTTCAGTATGTCATTTTTAGAGGGGGAGCCATGTACCAACCGTGTGTCACACAATTGTACATAATTCCTTTTGTATATATTATGCATGTATCTTCGCTCTTCCCTAGCACTAAAATGACCATGAAAATTCATGTCTGCTGTTTTCCTCTGTAACATTGTCATTTCCTCAAACATGTATTTTCCTGTTGCCTTGAGGTTTTGTATATAAAGGAGAGTGTTCTTTAATAATACAACTTAGTTGATTGCATCCTGCTTTTTAGTTCACAACCTTTTCCCCCCTTCGTCACATTGGTCCCCAACTTTTTTTTTTTTTTTTACATGATCGAGGAAATGACAATGTTACATAGGAAAACAGCAGACATGAATTTTCATGTTCGTTTTAGTGCGAGGGAAGAGCGAAGATACAAGCATAATATATACAAAAGGAATTATGTACAATTGTGTGACACACGGTTGGTACAACTAAAAGAATGTATGTAAGATTGAAAGACGTGCAAGTGTTTAGGGGTATGGCTAACGGTATGTCTGATCCCTTTTTGGTGGAAGGAAACTTAGTGGTAGCATAAGAGTGGGGGAATAGAGTAGGTGGATTTAAAAGGAAGCTAGTAATGGTTGAAGAGCTGATGAAACCCCGGGTAAAAAGTAAATATCAAGAACAGTTGAAAATGGCATATGACGAAGTGAAAGTATGAGAAATTGGTAATTTATAGGAGGAGGGGAAGTTAGTAAAATAAAATTTTTTTGGGATTACATGTGATGTGTGTGGCAAGTAGTTTGTTGGAGGCAGCATGAGAAAGGGCAGTGAATGGTGGAATGAAGGAGTTAAGATAAAAGTGGGAGAGAAAGAGGGCTTTTGAAGAATGGCTGCAGAGTAATTTTGTGGAGAAGTATGAAAGATATAGATAGAAAAAGGTGGAAGTAAAGCGCAAGGTAAGTGAGGCAAAGAGTGCAGCTGACCTGAGGTGTGGTCAGGGATTGGGTCATTCATATGAAGAAAGTGAGTAAGGAAGACTGGATCAAGAATTGAAGAGAATAAGAAGATTTGGAAAGAAGTAAAGAGAGTAAGGAAGGCTGGTTCAAGAATTGAAGAGACAGTGAAAGATGGAAAAGGAGAGGAGGCAAGGAAAAGGTGGGCGGAGTATTTTGAAAGTTTACTGAATGTTAAGGATAATAAGGAGGCAGATATAATTGCTGTTGCAGGTGTTGAGGTGCCGGCGATGGGAGATGAGAATGAGAGAGAGATTACAAGAGAGGAAGTGAGGAGATCACTATATGAAACGAGAGTAGGGAAAGCATCTAGTATGGATGGTGTGAGAGCCGAGATGTTGAAGGAAGGTGTGACTGTATTTGAATGGTTGGTGAGATTGTTTAATATGTGTTTTGTGTTGTCAATGGTACCAGTAGATTGGGTTTGTGCGTGTATTGTACCACTATACAAGGGTAAGGGAGATGTGCATGAGTTCTGTAATTCAAGGGGTATTAGTTTGTTGAGTGTAGTTGGAAAAGTGTATGGTAGAGTACTGATTAATAGGATTAAGGATAAAACAGAGAATGCAGTCTTAGAAGTAGAGGGTGCTTTTAGAAGAGGTAGGGGTTGTATGAATCAGATTTTTACAGTTAGACAGATATGCGAGAAATATTTACCAATGGTATGGTTGTGTATGTTGCGTTTATGGATCTGGAGAAAGCGTATGCTAAAGTTGATAGGGAAGCAATGTGGAATGGGATGAGGTTATATGGAGCTAGGGGAAGGTTGTTGCAAGCAGTGAAAAGTTTCTACAAAGGTAGTAGAGCATGTGTTAGGATAGGAAATGAAGTGAGCGATTGGTTTTTGGTGAGATTGGGACTGAGAAAGGGATGCGTGATGTCACCGTGGTTGTTTAACTTGTATGTTGATGGAGTGATGAGAGAGGTGAATGCTCGAGTGCTTGGACGAGGATTGAAACTGGTAAACGAAAATGACCATAAATGGAAGGTAAATCAGTTGTTGTTTGCGGATGATACTGTACTGGTTGCACACGCGGACGAGAAGCTTGGCTGATTAGTGACAGAATTTGGAAGGGTGTGTGAGAGAAGGAAGTTGAGAGGTAATGTGGGTAAGAGTAAGGTTATGAGATGTACGAGAAGGGAAGGGGGTGGGAGGTTGAATGTCATGTTGAACGGAGAGTTACGTGAGGAGGTGGATCAGTTTAATTACTTGGGGTCTGTTGTTGCAGCAAATGGTGGAGTGGAAGCAGATGTACGTCAGAGAGTGAATGAAGGATGCAAAGTGTTGGGGGCAGTTATGGGAGTAGTAAAAAATAGAGGGTTGGGCATGAATGTAAAGAGGGTTCTGTATGAGAAAATGATTGTACCAACTATGATGTATGGATCGGAGTTGTGGGGAATGAAAGTGACGGAGACACAGCAAGTGAATGTGTTTGAGATGAAGTGTCTGAGGAGTATGGCTGGTGTAACTCGAAGAGTGGATATGAATGTGTTGAGGTGGTTTGGCCAAGGTGAGAGAATGGAAAATGGCTGTCTGCTAAAGAAGGGGATGAATGCAAGAGTTGATGGGAGAAGTACAATAGGAAGGCCATGGTTTGGGTGGATGGATGGAATGAAGGAAGCTCTGGGTGATAGGAAGACAGATGTGAGAGAGGCAAGAGAGCGTGCTAAAAATAGGAATGAAAGGCTAGCGATTGTGATGCAGTTCCGGTAGACCCTGGTGCTTTCTCCGGTGCCTTGGATGACCGCGTAGGTAGCAGCAATAAGAGATTCAGCATTATGAAGCTTCATCTATGGTGGATAATATTAGAGGGTGGGCTGTGCCACCCAAGCAGTACCAACCGAACTCGGCTGAGTCCCTTGTCAGGCTGGGAGGAACATAGAGAGGGGACGTCCCCTTTTTTTTTGGTTTCATTTGTTTGATGTCGGCTACCCCTCAAAATTGGGGGAAGTGCCTTAGTATATGTATTATTATTATTATTATTATTATTATTATTATTATTATTATTATTATAATTATTACCATTTTTTATCATCATTAATATTATTTTTATTATTAATACTATTATTATTAGTATCACTATTATTATTGTTATTATTATTATTATTATTATTATTATTATTATTATTATTATTATTATTATTATTATTATTATTATTATTACTACTTTTTAATATTATAATTTCAATTGTTTTTATTATTATCATCATTATTAATTTGATTATCATTATTATTATTATTATTATTATTATTATTATTATTGCTATTATTAATGTTATTATTTTTATTATTATTATTATTATTATTATTATTATTATTATTATTATTGTTATTATTATTATTATTATTATTATTTTCATTATTATTATTATTATTATTATTATTATTATTATTATCATTATTATTATTATTATTATTATTATTATTATTAGCAAGGACACAGCATTGTTTAATAAGCCCAAGGGCTGCATTAGGAAAAAAAAGGCCATTGAAGGAAGGAAACGAGGAGATAAATAAACTGCAATCTAAATAATATATAAGATCACTAACAATATTTAATTAGATCATATTTAAACTATAAAAACTTCATAAAATCAATAGAAAGAAAAAGAAGATGGTGAACTCTACTCGAAAACATTGAAAGACCATAGTAGATGTTATGGCACTACCTAGAATTAGAGATAAATGGTTTGATTTTGGAGTTTTCTTCTCATAGAAAATGTGCTTACCATAGGTAAAGATTCTCATCTACCCTTACCACGAAGAAAGTAGCCACTGGAAAATTTCATTGCACTAGTTTGAGTGAAGAATAACTGTTTGGTAATCTCATTGTGGCCAAGTGTATGAGGAACGTTGGAAATATGAAAAGAATAGGCCATACTATTCGGTGTATGTGTAAGCAAAGAAAATATGAGCCGTAACTAGAGAGAGGTATCCAATGTAGTACTGTCTGGCCAGTCAATGAATCCAATAACTCTATAGTGGTATCATTTCTTAGGGTAGCTGGTGTCATGGCCAACCTATTACTTCTTAATGGATAGATACAGATATGAATGATAGAAAGAAGTGATTATTATGGACAAAATAAAGATGATAATCAGTCAAGTGTGAGATAATTTCTTTTTTCGTGGTTTAAATAACGGTAGATAATTTATGTTCATCGTATATATTCGATTTTCACAAGTTCAGTTTTTCATTTGACCTTGGAACCACTTGCTCCTTTTATGAGCTCTGCATGATAAATTCCAACCCACGCCATGACTCGAATTATACATAACGGTTGCATATCTCCTAGTTCTTGTTTGCACAACCATTTTCCACGAGAGAGAGAGAGAGAGAGAGAGAGAGAGAGAGAGAGAGAGAGAGAGAGAGAGAGAGAGAGAGAGAGAGAGAGAGAGAGAGAGAGCTACCATTAGTCTTTTATCATTACAAACACCTACAGTAGATGTTATCCAGCTAGACTTTTATGGTCCAAAACAGAAATTCTATGAGAGTCATAACTTATCCGAGACAGCGAAAATACTTGGTTATAATGTCCCATTCGTTTGATACTTTAACGACCTTAATAGGTATTTTGTTGACATCATTACTAATTTTCAAAGGCTATTGTATGTGTAACAATATATTTCTGATTCTTCTTCCTTTCGAAATGTTATAAAGCATAAGATTAAAATAGGTCTTCTAAAAAATTCTAGAGTTTACTGGGTAACACATAATCAGGAACTATATAAATATGCACACAGAAACACACTGATGCGTCAGCACACACTCTGAAACATACATACATCCATACATTCATACACACATTTACGCGGGCACGCGCACGCGTGCACACACACACACACACACACACACACACACACATATATATATATATATATATATATATATATATATATATATATATATATATATATATATATATATATATATATATATATATATATATACGCACACACAACAGTGACAGCAACACCATATGCAGCTGCTTTTAGTCCCCTGTAAGACAAAGGCCTCAGAAATGTCAATTCATATATAGGTTTGTCCATTGTTCATCACATAGCTGGCTAGACACAAATTAGTGTTGTTAGTATAATTTCATTAGATCACTCACAGAACACCAGCCTATGATAGGTCGCCGTGGCTAATGCCGTTTTGCTGATCATAACGATATGTAAATCCTTTCAACATAATTAGCCATCCCCACTCTCTGAAACTGTTATATATATATATATATATATATATATATATATATATATATATATATATATATATATATATATATATATGTATATATTTATATATATATATATATATATATATATATATATATATATATATATATATATATATATATATATATATATATATATATATATATATATATGTCCAATGTTGATGGATAATGAGACATCGGAACATGGGTTTTTTCACGTTATTACAAAAGATTCGTAAGTACGCTGTACACAGCTAACACTCTCAAGTAAGTGCCTTGTCTCGGAGAACGCACAAAGACAACTAACTACACCTCGCTATCAAAATGTAATTTTGTTACAAAAAACATGCTGAATAGTTAAGTTTTGTGGAATTCTCATGATTATAGAGTTTATGTACCTTGACGTACAACATCTTTATACGAGAATTAGGACATCACCCTCACCCCCCACCAAGCTCCTCACTCCGGGAGGAGGGGCACACTCACCCTCAATAGTCTACGATATATGGAGGACACTCGGACCCGGAATAGGCATGGGATGTACTAAATAGAAATGCAACAATATATATATATATATATATATATATATATATATATATATATATATATATATATATATATATATATATATATATATATATATATATATATAGAAATCACCCCTCAAAAAAGAAAAAAAGAAAAAATTAAATATTGCATGTAAAAATCTATACAATACAATACAAATAATTCCACTAATTTCTTCTTAAGTCCTCTACAACTAAAAGTACAGAACACCCAAAGGGAAAAAAGAATCATATCAACATCAGTCTCACACAACCACATCAATAACCTTCCTCTGATTGCGGACAATACGGGCTTCTTAGGCTGGGACAGGGGTAGGAATAGATATTCATTCATCCCTCGAATTTACTTGTCCCGCTTTACGGCACAATTTTGCAACACAACTTACCACCACCATTTCGCCATTAATTTAAAATCACCACTACACTTGCACTAGCAGCTATCAACCGGTGGCCACTAGCCGTTTTCCCGAGAAAATCATTCATCTTCCCGCCCTTCTCTTATAACATCAAGTATAAGGTATTCACATCTACACATTCTCTAACACTGCCTATCGTCAAGGCTAAACTTTAATCCCGCAGCCACTTGCCATTCGGGAACAGCTCCGGCCCCAGCAACCAGGAATCATATAATTACATGAATGATACAGCATCTGCCTGACGGATCTCACATGACCTATTTGACCTCTGATTGTTTTCAGGTTTACTCAACAGTATTGTATACGTATTGCCACAATCAGCAAAATTATCACAACACTTTGCATATACATTCAGCATCAACACGAGAACACCTTGATATCACCAATTTTATTCAAAACACACCAAAAGGACATATATACACACACAGACATACACACACACCCACACACACACACACACACACACACACATATATATATATATATATATATATATATATATATATATATATATATATATATATATATATATATATAGTCAATATTCATGTATATTTTCTATATTATATATTATGTTTTATTTG
>NC_090738.1:67632651-67635151 GCF_036898095.1 Palaemon carinicauda
TTATATTAACAAGAAGGATTATGAAACCTTTTTCCTTAAAATCTAGTTGTATTAATGTCACATGTAATTGAGCTGGAGAAATTTTGTGTCTCATTGAAAACTCGTATGTTATCCATCCTAGGTATTTAATTCTAGAAGGATATTGAAATGTTTTACTTTAGATTTTCTTATGATCCGATAATTATCAGTTGTAGAAAAGTAGGGTTAACTTATAAACACAAATAAAAAAATACTTACAAATGGTATAAGCATATAAAATATGCCCTCTGTTAATATATAACAAACAATTATCTACAGGGGAAAAACATAAAGAACCAAGATCTCAAGTTCTTTTATCTTATAATTTTTATTAGACTCTCGTTCTTCTTTATATCAGAGAGAGAGAGAGAGAGAGAGAGAGAGAGAGAGAGAGAGAGAGAGAGAGAGAGAGAGAGAGAGAGAGAGAGAGAGAGAGAATTATATTTTGAAGTGATTATTCATTTAATTGAATTGGACGCGGACAAAAATATATGAACAAAGAAATATAACTAAAGTAGCAATGAATTTCTGGTTCCTCTTTATCCTCCCTGGAGTAAACATTATTTGTTCCGTCTGGCACCAATAGAACATTCATTATTTTTCTCCCTTTTGAAGTGAAGAAGATAAAACAGATTGTAAATAAAAGAAGAGGAGAGAATATTGTCCCAAACCTTATCTATAACTCTCTTTCATCTCTTCTTGTCGTTTCTGTCGTTCTGTTACGTTGGAAACGTTAAGTAAATAAATTGTAGTTTCGTTATACCTGCTACTTAAAAATAGCTTTGCTTCATTTGTCTTAAGGGTTATTGTTTATTGCAGTACTCTGCATAGTACAGTTTTATGTCAGCTGAGTTCCATTTTAAGTGGAGTTTATGGACTGGGATTGTCGGTCATATGCAATTATAAGGATGAGAACGTCCATAACTAATTGTGCCGTTTTGAGGACAATGCTATATTTTCCTTCCCTCTCTTATTAAGTATAAGGGAAAAACCTTACCTAACAAAGACCCAAAAATAATGATTGAAAATATTTAAGATTAAAGGACCTCATAATTTATCACTGTGCAGAATGGAAAGTTACTTGATCTTAGCCTCTTTATAATTCAATGCACCACTTTTTACATTCGGTCTACCTTTGGTTATTCAACATTTCTTTAAACTACATGTTTTCGTTTAAATATGGTAATGAGACGTCTCACAGTTATATATATATATATATATATATATATATATATATATATATATATATATATATATAATATATATATATATATATATATATATATATATATATATATATATGTATATATATGTATGTATATAAACACATATATATATGTATATATATATATATATATATATATATATATATATATATATATATTATATATATATACTGTATATGTGTATATATACTGTATATACATATGTGTATATATATATATATATATATATATATATATATATATATATATATATATATATATATATAATGTATATATATATATATATATATATATATATATATATATATATATATATATATATATATATATATATATATATATATAGGGTAATGACCGGAAATATAAATAGAACTTTAATATGAAACCAAATAAGGTCAATTAACATAATGGTTAAAGTATATTCTAGATGTAACTTTGGAATTGAAGCTTTAGTATGAAGTTGGAATGACTACCATGGTAAGAAAAGATAAAAAAGTTTTCATTAATTTATGCCACTCTATCTTTTTATGGTCATACATCTTCCTATATCCTAGGTTTCACATTATGTGGCCATGGTAGAGAAAATATACTTTTAAGATGTTATCTGACTTTACCTGTTAAAGTATAAGGGATAGTCTCTCTCTCTCTCTCTCTCTCTCTCTCTCTCTCTCTCTCTGTCTGTCTGTCTCTCTCTCTCTCTCTCTCTCTCTCTCTCTCTCTCTCTCTCTCTCTCTCTCTCTCTCTCTCTCTCTCTCTCTCTCTCTCTTTTGTTAAGAAAAAGCTCACCTCTTTAATAACAGTACTTTTAATTGTTTACGGTCCGAAAGGACTTTACGATAAATGGGAACTTGGACGCTTAGTTTAAATCATATGGATGTTTTAAATCTTTAAATTAGGTACCCTAATTGGTTTCCATATTGCTGATGACGGATGTTGGACCCACACAAGAAAAAGGATGGTAATGACATAGCGGTTTTTACTGGAAAAATATCATTGATACAATGTAGAAGGATGTATATGTAAATATATACACACATACTTATATATATATATATATATATATATATATATATATATATATATATATATATATATATATATATATATATATATATATATATATATACAGAATATATATATGTATATATATATATATATATATATATATATATATATATACGTATATATACATGAATTAATTTATATATATGTATATATTCGAACATATATATACACACACACATATATTTATATAT
>NC_090738.1:67657651-67662651 GCF_036898095.1 Palaemon carinicauda
GCTTTCTTCACACCATCCATCCACCCAAACCTTGGCCTTCCTCTTGTACTTCTCCCATCAACTCTTGCATTCATCACCTTCTTTAGCAAGCAGCCATTTTCCATTCTCCCAACATGGCCAAACCATCTCAACACATTCATATCCACTCTAGCCGCTAACTCATTTCTTACACCCGTTCTCACCCTCACCACCTCGTTCCTAACACTATCTACACGAGATACACCATCCACACTCCTTAGACACTTCATCTCAAACACATTCAATTTTTGTCTCTCCATCACTTTCATTCCCCACTTCTCCGATCCATACATCACAGTTGGTATAATCACTTTCTCATATAGAACTCTCTTTACATTCATGCCTAGCCCTCTATTTTTTACTACTCCCTTAACTGCCCCCAACACTTTGCAACCATCATTCACTCTCTGACGTACATCTGCTTCCAGTCCACCATTTGCTGCAACAACAGACCCCAAGTACTTAAACTGATCCACCTCCTCAAGTAACTCTCCATTCAACATGACATTCAACCTTGCACCACCTTCCCTTCTCGTACTTCTTCAAACCTTACTCTTACCCACATTAACTCTCAACTTCCTTTTCTCACACACCCTTCCAAATTCTGTCACTAGTCGGTCAAGCTTCTCTTCTGTGTCTGCTACCAGTACAGTATCATCCGCAAACAACAACTGATTTACCTGATTCGTGATCATTCTCGCCTACCAGTTTTAATCCTCGTCCAAGCACTCGAGCATTCACCTCTCTCACCACTCCATCTACATACAAGTTAAACAACCACGGCAACATCACACATCCCTGTCTCAGGCCCACTCTCGCTGGAAACCAATCGCTCACTTCATTTCCTATTCTAACACATGCTTTACTACCTTTGTAGAAACTTTTCACTGCTTGCAACAACCTTCCACCAACTCCATATAACCTCATCACATTCCACATTGCTTCCCTATCAACTCTATCATATGCTTTCTCCAGATCCATAAACGCAACATACACCTCCTTACCTTTTGCTAAATATTTCTCGCATATCTGCTTAACTGTAAAAATCTGATTCATACAACCACTATCTCTTCTAAAACCACCCTGTATTTCCAAGATTGTATTCTCTGTTTTATCCTTAATCCAATTAATCATTACTCTACCATACACTTTTTTCCAACTACACTCAACAAACTAATACTTCTTAAATTACAACACTCAAGCACACCTCCCTTACCCTTATATAGTGGTACAATACATGCACAAACCCAATCTACAGGTACCATTGACAACACAAAACACATATTAAACAATCTCACCAACCATTCAAGTACAGTCACACCCCCTTCCTTCAACATCTCAGCTTTCACACCATCCATACCAGATGCTTTTCCTACTCTCGTTTCATCTAGTGCTCTCCTCACTTCCTCCATTGTAATCTCTCTCTCATTCTCATCTCCCATCACTGGCACCTCAACACCTGGAACAGCAATTAGATATATATATATATATATATATATACATATATGTACACACCACACACACACACACACACACACACATATATATATATATATATATAGGCATATATATGCATATATATACAAATATATATATACATACACATATTATATATATAATATATATATATATAATGTGTTCTGAAATTTATTATCATCGATTACATATGTATCTATGATTTCTTTTATATTTCTCTTTCCTCTTTTGAAAACAATGAGCAAAAGATTAAAATTTTATTTATGAAATAAAAAAGAAAGAAATCATAAATATAAGTATATGCATAAAGAGAGAAACTATAATAATTACTTGTAAATATTTAATTTTGTCAACGACTTCTGGGAGAAGCAAAAAACTTAAATTTCTCCTTTAAACTCCCGTTATTTCAAATTCTGCTCATCAATTAATGAATTGGTTTTGGAGATGGAAATAAAAAAAAAGCCCTAATATAATTTCTCAGACGAATGTCCGATTCAATACTAAATGAAAGAATGAAAAATTAAATTTCCTAATCGATACTCAGTCTGGAATTGGGTGCTACGATGGTCACGAGGAAAGAGAATAAAAACTCTTATCGGAATCGACTTATTGGACATATGGATTCAGATAGATGTTTGAGCCAGCCTTTCCTTTTATTATTTAGGTGTTAGTGGGAGCAAAAATCACCAAATCCAGTTTACTGGAACTAGTATTAATTAGCAGCAATTTTGAAAATGAATTTCCAGTTCTTTTTATTGTTATTGGAAAACCTTATGATTTCTTCCACACAGGTATAGGAGAGATGAGAAGTGAACTCAATATGGAATTAAGTATATACATACAAACTTGGAAGTACCCATACATACATTCACATATGTAAATATACATAAATAAATATATATATATATATATATATATATACAGTATATGTATATATATATATATATATATACAGTATATGTATATATATATATATATATATACAGTATATGTATATATATATATATATATATGATAAATTTTTGCACATTTAAACGTGTTTCTTTCATATTTCAAATAAGCCGTATATATATCAATACATTAAAGTCTGGATTCTATTAACGACCTCGGGATCAGAGCCCAAGGCATACAAATATCCTGGACGAGGGTTCAAATCCCCGCCGGTCTGATATTATAGTCTTTGAGCGATTCTGCCTGGGGCTCTGATCCCGAGGTCGTTAAGAGAATCCAGACTTTAATGTATTGATATATATGGCTTATTTGAAATATATATATATATATATATATATATATGTATATATATACATATATGTATACACATATAGATGTATATATATATACATATACATACATATATATATATATATATATATGTATATATATACATATATGTATACACACACACACATATATATATATATATATATACATATATATATATATATATATATACATATATATATATATATATATATATACATATATATATATATATATATACATATATATGCTTACATATACATATACATTTATATACATATATATAAGTGTGTGAATGTATGTATATTTACAAGTTTGTATGCATACACATTATGTATTGTTGATCATCAAATAAACCCAAATTCATCTATGTTCTTCTATGAATTTCCTTTGTCATCCTAAATGTATTTAGAAAAAAAAAATATCTAGATTTTGAAAATTGTCTTTATTATTATTATTATTATTATTATTATTATTATTATTATTATTATTATTACTTGCTTCGCACTAACCCTAGTTAAGAATTAGGATGGTATAAGCCCAGGGGCTCCAATAGGGAAAGTAGCCCAGAGAGGATAGGAAACAAGGAAAACTAAAATATTTTAAGAACTGTAACAACATGAAAATAAATATTTCCTATATAAACTTTAAAAATTTTAACAAATCAAGAGGAAGAGAAATGAGATAGAATATTGTGCTCAAGTGTACCCTCAAGCAAGAGAAAACCAATCCAAGACAGTGGAACGCCATGGTACAGAGGCTATGGTACTACCCAAGACTAGAGAAATTTAGTTTGATTTTGGAGTGTCCTTCTCCTAGAAGAGTTGCTTACCATAGATAAAGAGTCTCTTCTAAACTTACCAAGAGGAAGGTGGACACTGAACGGTTATAGTGCAGTAGTTAACCCCTTGAGAGAAAAAGAATTGATTGGTGATCTTTGTGTTGTCAGGTGTATGAGTACAGAGAAGAATTTATAAAGAATAGGCCAGACAATTCTGTGTATGTGTAGGCGGTAGCCAGAGAGAATGATCCAATGTACAGTAGTACTGTCTGACCAGTCAAAGGTCCCACAACTCTCAAGCAGTAGTATTTCAACGGGTGGCTGGTGCCCGGGCCAACCTACTACCTTTAATTGAGAATTGTTTTCAAAGGACCACAAATTTAATAAATGAAACAGACAAATAATTATTCTTGCGGATAATAGTCATTTATAATGTTTTTAACATATCGGTGATGGATTAGAGATATTAGTTTGAGTGTAATTGTCTTACTATTGTTATTAATAGATATGACTAATCTATACCTTTTATTATAGCTCAAAATTTATATCAATAGTCATTACATTCGGAAAATATAATGTGGCTTTTCTTTCAAGAAGTTGTGAATCTATAATATAACGGAATTTTCTACTATATGAGAGATTATATGTTCTTTTATGAAGGGAGTATGAAATATTTCTGCAATATGAAATATCAACAGTGACAGTTAGTAGTAAGCAAAGCAGGTTTATTGAATTCAGACAAAAATCATATTGATATAAATATCCTTCGATAAAACCTTGTCAAATCACAGGATATATCAATTAAGCAATAAAAGTCTTTCATGTTATATATACTAGAGTAAGATAAAAATACTCGTTTTTATATTAAGGGGAATAAACATCACTGAAGTAATACTTTACTAGGACCAATTGTTGTTGTGGCCTGATAGGTAAAGTCTCTGTCTGGTGTTTGCCAGACGAGGGTTCGAGTGTCATTAGTGTCTGCAACCTTACCATCCTTGTGAGCTAAGGTTGGGGGGTTAGGGGAGCCTATAGGTTTATCTGTTGAGTCATCAGCAGCCACTGCCTGGCCCTCCCTTGGAATGCCTTGGGTGGAGAGAGGTTTGGGCGCTGATCATTTATATATGATCAGTCTCTAGGGCATTGTCCTAATTGCTAGGGCAATGTCATTGTCACTTGCCTCTGCCCTTCATGAGTGACCTTTAAACCTTAAACCATACTGTGATGTATACCGAAATGATTAAAGTCAAAAGTCAAGTAAAATAATGAAGCGCGCACATCATTCTATAAACGTTATATGTTATAAACAAGAACTTGTAGATGATATTTTAACCTGAAACTGACAAAAGTATTCCCAAGGAAATATATATAATTATCATGCACATGATTTAGAAAAAAAAATATTAAATATTTAATTTAATTTGAAAGGCTAAAATCAAAATAATACCCCTAAAGAATATAAAAT
>NC_090738.1:67670151-67675442 GCF_036898095.1 Palaemon carinicauda
TAGAAAAGAGCAAGAAAGTCTCGGAACCTTAACTCCACCCCTCTTTATACAAATCTAGGCAAAACTTCCCATCCCCACAATACACATAGATCACATTAATAGTTAACCTACATTAACACGGAAATAAAAACACTCCTGATGTAGGCTTTCACAGAGACGAATAAAGTCAGAAGACCAATCATGGACGAGACCTTGTTTACGCTAACCGCGTAGTGCAACACAAACAGCGGTGAAAAATCACTAAAGGCGCCGCCCTCTACTCCTTCAGAGATGAAATGGAGGCAAATCAAAGTCACTACCCTTACCAAAAGGAAGATAGGTCTCAGCTTTAACGGGTACAGTAGTGATGGATTCTGGTCCGTGGAGAGTCCTTCTCCCCGCTGGTAACACACACAATTACAGCAAACCCTCACATTGCACAGGAGAAAGTGATAGCATTTAACTGCTGCTGAGCTGCTCCTCCAAAGGCGGCGATCAAATCCTCCACCGCCTCCTTCACTGAAGACACTGGATCACTCCCACTAGTAATCTCCAGCGGTTGAAGAGCCAACTCACGGTGAGATCTTCAAGTTTGAAGATGGCAGCTATTTCCTCACTCCCATTTACCTCCAATAAAAGGTCCCTCGTCACTTCGCCCAACACTCCCAAACAGTCAACATGGAAAACAAAACAAAACATTCCATGGGTGACGTACCAATCTTAGCCTAATACATCAACCACTAGATGGCGATGAAAAGAAAATTAAATTAAAGTGACTTTAGGTGACACTCAAAATATTACTTTATCAATTAAGATAAATTAACCAAAATCCCCGGTATAGTTTGTTACATTTCCCCCCTTAAATAAAAATTTTTATGGAATAAAAATTGATAGATAAAGTCTCAAGTCAAAGCAACCCCTATTTAGTTTATCAAAACTAGCTAGTTAATTTACCTTCAAAATATAATCTGAACACTAATAATTTTAATACTTTAACTAGTGTCATCCTAATAATAAAAAAAGAAAAGAAAAAACAATCTCCTGAAATGTGAAAAATTTCATTATCACAAGAAATCAGCGGGATAAGGCATCTGAAACAACGTTCTCTTTCCCAGAGATGTGCTTAATATCCAGACTCCATTCCTGCAACAATAAGCTTCACCTACACAATCTCTGATTGTGACTCTTAAACTTTTTCAAAAAAGTTAAAGGATTATGATCTGTCCAGACTTCAATCGGTGTCCTGCAGCTGGAAAGATAAACCTCAAAATGTTCAAGAGCGAGAATCAGGCTCAAGGTTTCCTTCTCTATGGTGGAATAATTCTGTTGTGGTTTAGTTAATTTCTTTGAGAAGAAAGCCACTGGATGTTCTACCTGGTCCTCCACCTGCGACAAGACAGCTCCAACACCCACATCACTGGCATCTATTGCCAACTTGAATGGTACTTGAAAATTAGGGGCTTTCAAAATTGGATTAGTTAATAAGGTGGATTTTAACTTATCAAACGATTCTTGACATGCGCTCGACCACTGGAATTCCACTCCTTTCTGCAATAAATTAGTTAAAGGATTAGCTATTTGGGAAAAATTAATTATAAATTTTCTATAGTAGCCTATCATTCCCAGAAACCTGCGAATGGCTTTCTTGTTATCCGGCACCTGAAAATTTACAATTGCCTCTACATTTGCAGACTTTGGTAGTACTTTACCCTGACCTACTTCATGTCCCAAGTAGACTACCTTCGCCTTTGCTATGTCACACTTTGCCAAATTAATCACCAACCCTGCTTGCTTGAGCTTAACAAACAGTTTCTCCATCCTCTTTAAGTGTGTAGCCCAATCATGGCTATACACGATGATATCATCAATATAGACCACTACTCCTTCCAGTCTACCCACAATCTTATTCATTAAACGCTGGAATGTAGCAGAGGCGTTTTTCATGCCAAAAGGCATAACATTACAGGCATACAACCCTTCATGAGTTACAAATGCGGATACCTCCCTAGCCCGCTTAGTCAATGGAACTTGCCAGTATCCTTTTAACAAGTCAAATTTACTAATATACTGAGCATTCCCTATTTCATTAATACAGTCCTCTACTCGAGGAAGAGGAAAGCTCTCAGCCTCAGTGACTGCATTAATTCTCCTGTAATCAAAGCACATCCGGTACTCACCTCCCTCTTTCTTCACTAAGACTACAGGAGAAGACCATGGACTATTACTGTCTTCAATTAAATTGTGCTCCAACATCTACTCTACTTCCTTGTCAATAATTTCTCTTTTTACTGGATTGGTCCTATAGGGGGCTTGCTTGATGGGCTTAGCATTTCCGACTTCCACATCGTGACTCAATACATTGGTAAGCCCTGGAGAATCCTGAAATAATTCTGGAAAAGATTCACATAAATTTACCACAGACTCCCTCTGATCCCTTTCTAAGTGTAGCAAATTCCCAGACAAATTACTTAGCATTTCCTGATTATTTCTGGGCCATGGCATATCAATGCTAAGACCTAAAACATTGGGCTCAACCCTATTGAGTAATAAGATTGGTTCCTTACTCACACGCTCAACAAAAGGCTTCAACATATTTGCATGGCATAGTTGATACTTACGTCGCCTGTCTGGTGTTTCTATCAGGTAGTTAAGACTACTAACTACCCTTGCAACCTTCCATGGACCTGAAAACTTTGCCGTTAAGGGATTTCCTGGAATTGGCAGCAGAGCAAGTACCTTATCCCCAACCTGAAATTCCCTAACTCTGGTCTTTATGTCGTACTTTTCCTTCATCTTCCCCTGACCAATTACTAGATTATTCTTAGCAGATTCCCATGCCTTAGTTAACTTACTCCTGGACTCTCTCAAGAACTCTATCAAGCTTACGTTAGGGTGACTCCCCTCCCAACTCTCTCTTGTCACATCCAAAGGACCCCTTACCTTGTGACCAAAAACTAATTCAAAGGGGGTGAAACCCATTACATCACTTGGTACAGACCTAAAAGCAAAAAGTAAATACGGGAGAACTTTATCCCATCCTCCCGGATTATCCCCACAATATTTTTTTAACATGGATTTCAGCGTCTGATGGAATCGCTCAATCTGTCCCTGGCTTTCTGGATGGTAAGGCGATGACCTGATATGTTGAACCTTCAACTCCTGTAAACTTTTACAAAAATCTTTGCTTGTAAAATTAGTCCCGCAATCAGATTGAATCGTCTTGGGCAAACCAAACCTGGAAAAGAAGTTTGTTAATGCATTGATGACCTGCTTACTCTTAAAACTCCTCAAGGGCACTGCTTCCGGGTTCCTAGACATTCGATCCATTATAGTTAGTATGTATTGATTACCACTGCTGGTTTTAGGCAATGGGCCTACAATGTCAATCAAAATATCCTGAAAAGGTTCCCCTTCTGCTGGAATTGGTTTTAAAGGTGCCTTAGGGATTTTCTGATTGGGTTTACCAACCAGTTGTCAAGTTTTGCAAGAATTAACAAACCTTTTTACCTCAGATCTCATCTTTGGCCAATAAAAGTGTTCAGCAAGTTTCCTAAAAGTCTTTCCAATTCCAAAATGACCTGCGAACACATCCTCGTGTCCCAACCATAAAATCTTGTACCTATATTTATGGGGCACTACCACCGGTTTCCTTACCTCCCAATCATCAGACGGAACCACAGTTGACCTACTCACCCTCAGTAGGATACCGTCTTCCCACAGATACCGAGGTCTACTCAAATCAGAGTCTACCTCCACTCCTAATTCTCCAAACTCCTCCTTCTAAGCTAACCTAAGTGATTCCCTATCCCACCCTACTGAGCTATCCCACTCAGAGACCAGACTAGGACTTGCAGAAGCACTTAACCCAGAAACCCCTCCCTCTGACAGCTCCTCTAGACTATCCAAGCCTAACCCTTCATCCTCTATCCCAGATGAATGCGCTGCCGAGCGAGTCACAACCATTACCGGTTCAACTTCACTAACGGGGTCAGCATACCTGCATTGCACAACCGGGCAATCACATACCGTACCTGCCTCTATATCGTTAGCCAACACAATATCAACATTGCTTATGGGTAATACATCCACCATTGCCAACTTCATAGGTCCATTAATCCACCTTGAGTCTACCCAAAACTCACCCAGAGGACACGCTACTACCGTATTAGGAAATCCACCTAATACTACATACTCTGGCTCCTCCTCTCTGAAGTCCCAGGGCAATGAGGACCGTAAGATTACCGACTGGGCCGCGCCAGTGTCCCGTAGTATTCTCACCCGCCTTCCAGACCCTGACCGGTCTTTAGCGAAAACCTCGCCTTCTGCGACGTACTTACTGAAGCAACTACTTACCTGGGACCTGCTCCCAGCAACCTTACCAATCAAGCCTACCGGCTTTGACTTGCCCTGCCCTTTCCAGGCAGTACAATCAGCCTTAACATGGCCCTTTTTCCTGCAGAAAAAACAAATGATTTCACTTCCACCCCTACTTGGTGATGACTTTGCCTTCTTTGGAGAACTCCCTCCATCCGACTTACAGACGTTACCGCTGCTTTCTCGCCCTTCTTACCTTTATCCCATTTATCGAGTCACGATGAAAAACGATTTAGTGACTTATGCGATAAAGTATATTCGTCCGCAGCAACCGCTACAGCTTCTATAGTTTCCAATTTCAAGTCTTCTAAATGTACTTTAAGTTCCATCCCAATGTGATTTTTAAATTCCTCAATTAATATTAGTTCCTTTAAACTTTCAAAATCATTAATACCCTTCGCTTTTAACCAATCTAAAAACGCACTTACTTTCTCTCTAGCAAATTCAACAAATGTGCAGTTATACAGTTTACGCAAGTTACGAAAGCGTTGACGGTACGCCTCCGGTACCAGTTCATAAGCCTTCAATATTATCTCTTTGACCTGTTCGTACTCTGCACTCGTCTCTTCACTTAGCGCTGCATAAACCTTCTGTGCCTTACCGATCAATCTGCATTGAACTAAGGTAGTCCACATTGATTCCGGCCAACTCAGTTTTCTCGCTAATTTTTCGAATGCAGAGAAAAATTCTGCGACATCGGATTCATTAAATATTGGTACCAGCTTAATTGCGCTGCCAATATTAAACCTATCTTCCGCTTCTGGTCGCTTCAGCCGAAGTACCTGTAATTCATGTTCCATTCTCCTAATTTCCAATTCTCTTTCCTGATCTAACCTAACCTTCTCCTGTTCTCTCTCGTACTCTAATCTAGCCCTTTCCTGTTCTACTCTAAGCTTTTCCTGTTCTACTCTCACCTGTTCCTGCGCTATTCTAAGCTT
>NC_090738.1:67675942-67678442 GCF_036898095.1 Palaemon carinicauda
TGTATAATCATTATATATATATAAATATCTCTCTCTCTCTCGCTCTCTCTCTCTCTCTCTCTCTCTCTCTCCTCTCTCTCTTCTCTCTCTCTCCTCTCTCTCTCTCTACACACACACACACACACACACACACATATATACTATATATATATATATATATATATATATATATTATATATATATATATATATATATATATATATGTGTGTGTGTGTGTATATATATATATAATATGTATACATACATATATATAAGTATAAAATGTATATATATATATATATATATATATATATATATATATATATATATATATATAAATATATATATATATATATATATATATATATATACACATATACATATTCATACATATATATAATATGTATGTATATATATATATTTTATATATATGTATATATATATATATATATATATATATATATATATATATATATATATATATATACATATAAATATATATATATATATATATATAGATATATATATATATATATATATATATATATATATATATATATATATAAATATATATATACATATATATATATATATATATATATTATATATATATATATATATATATATATATATATATATATATATACTCAAAATCTCCACCCACTAAGTTTTTAAAAGAGTATCAGATTTAAGAAAAAAAATTCACCTCTGTATATCTTTCAATACGTTTTATTTTTGGGGAAGTAAGAAGAGCGGAGAATATTTGACGAGAAAAATATTTTACTCGAATATCATTTTGTAAATGTGATTAGTGGAGTTGAAGGTAGCTTTATATAAGTGTGTGTATATTTTGTGTGTTTATATATATGAACATAAGAATATATATCTAAAGATATATATCAAACACTTATTCTACTTCGTATCCACCACAGCCAATCATTCAATATTGTCATCTATTCTTACCAAAAACCTTCGGAATAATAAATCTAAGTTCGACCGATATGAAACTGTACAGCCAGCCTTTATTAGAGTGACTGAGTTGAGCTCACTCTAAAATGGTTCATAGAAAGGACAATTCTTAATGCAAGGGATTCAGATCTCTCTCTCTCTCTCTCTCTCTCTCTCTCTCTCTCTCTCTCTCTCTCTCTCTCTCTCTCTCTCTCTCTCTCTCTCATTTTAAATACAGAAACAAAGATACGTACTACAGATTACAAATTATTATATAGACCCCATCAGGAATACGGAGTCCAATTTTGTGCTCCATGTATTCAGAAGGATATAGATAGACTGGATGTAGTGCAAGCTAGTATCACCAAACTAATTCCAACACTGAGGCAATTTGGATATAGACGGAGGATGTAACGTTTTTATTTTATCTGATTTACGAAATTCTTAAAGGAATGTATAATGTAGATAACAAAAAATATATTCCCGCTGAGCACAAATCAGTCCAGGGGTAACGGAAACAAACTGCAATTGAAAAGATAAAAAAATCAATGTGGTAATTTCTCTACATACAAAAGGGCAAATGATTCTAATAGATTTCCAGCAGATATAGTAAACAGTAACACGGTAAACAAGTTCAAGAATAGATTAGACAAAAGCATACAAACTCTTTAAATGCTTAAACTAAATCGCTCCACCAAAAGGCAAATTGAGTCTCCGTGGATGAACTAAAAAGTCTTTGAGACATTCAAAATCCTTGTAACTCCTTGTAACTTTCCTTTCTGAAGGTTTCTAGCACCACAGTCTTTTTGAGGACTCAATTGTCGGAAGTAGTTGACAGTAAAGGTTTGCCAAGCAATCATTTTTTTCTGTTACTGGGTTATATACATATATGCACATATACATGAAAACAGTTAGATATGTTTATATTTTGGTATATATGTGTATGTACATATATATATATATATATATATATATATATATATATATATATATATATATATATATATATATATATATATATATATATTGTGTGTGGTGTGTGTGTGTGTGTGTATGTATGTGTGTGTGAACGTGCGTGTGAGTGCGTGTGCATGTGTGTTTAGGATTATTTGTGTGTGTATGACATCATGGTGGGGGATACATGGAGATGTTTTGGGCATGCTCTTCCTACTCTCCGAGACAGATAAGTTTACCAGACTTTCAATTGAGCACCAAAAGACACTAAAAGAGTTGGCAGATCCAGGACTACATGGCTGAGGACTAGGAAAAGTAAAGTAGAGGTGATGAATGGAGAAGTTTTTGATTTAAAAGTTCAAGATAGAGATGACTGTTGAAATCAAATCGAGGCTCTTGGTTGCAATAGGCGTACGAGATGATGATGATGATATACATATGTGTGTGCGTTTATGTATGTGTTTGTGTAAACGAAAACTATGCAATTATATATGTATATGTATGGACTTGCATATACTAAATAATACAAACTTTAACACCAAAAAATTATAATTTTTAGAATATGATTTAATATATGTAAATTTGCAACACCTAGGGACATCTCATGAAACTAGAAATA
>NC_090738.1:67688442-67693442 GCF_036898095.1 Palaemon carinicauda
ATTCAAAACAATGTACAAAATATGTATACAGTATCACCCAAAGAACTTGGAAAAATATATATGACAAACAAAAGATAGTTTATAACCATAAAAACAGGAAAATTGCTTGCTTTAAAAAGTAATATATATATATATATATATATATATATATATATATATATATATATATATATATATATGTATATACATATATATGTATATATATATATATATATATATATATATATATATAAATATATATATATATATATATATATATATATATATATATATATATATATATATATATATACATATATATGTATATATATATATATATATATATATATATATATATATATATATATATATATATATATATATTTATATATATTTATATATATATATATATATATATATATATATATATATATATATATATATATATATAAACACACACATACATATATATATATATATATATATATATATATATATATATATATATATATATATATATACATATATATATATATATATATATATATAGTGAAATATATTTTCCTGGCAATCTCAAAACAATACCTGTACAAAATCTGCAAAGCCACGTCACTGAGCCAGGGTAATCCGAGTCTAGAGGAGACCAAACCTATCTGGCCTTTGGACCTTTGAATGTCAATATCTGTAAAGGATTTGGCATTTTTCACTGAAAGGATTAAAAAATTACCTGCGAATCCAGGAAATATACCTGCATCTGTGATCCATCTACTGTTGTCGTATACCCCCTACCCCCGTATGGACGTCAGGTAGTTGCCGATTGCTATAAAAAACAAAATATTTAACTGTCGATGTTAAAATAGAGAATTGTGGTATTCGGTGAACACATGGTTTTGTCTTTTCGTAGCAGAAAAACTGAGGTTTTAATTCGTGTAAATTTTCTGCCGCTTCATATCGAAGACATACGTTCACTACTGTAGAAGATGATTGCTAATAAAGCTATTGAGGAAGGTGTATATATATATATATATATATATATATATATATATATATATATATATATATATATATATATATATATGCACATCATATTTATTTTTTTGGATATAAGATGGCCATACTTATTTACAAAATAATAAATTGTAAATTATTGAGGATGTAAAACGAAAAATTAATATTTGAATCAAGAAAAGAAACTCCAAAAAAAAAAAAAACATGAATCAAACTAACATGACTTTTTATGGCTATTTTGGGTTTTTGGAATATAATCAGTGAATGAAAAAAGATTAAAAACACAAACAATATGATTGTTTATCTTATTGTATCGACTACTTTGATAAACTTAGCTAAAGCAATTGAAAAAAAAAAATAGTAAATAAAGATTAGATGACGTCCAATATGTTTTTCATGTTTGTTGATAGGTATATATTTCATATTATCATTCGAAATGACTATGAATGGTGTCTTAGAAATACTCTTCAATAATTACCTCAATTATTCAATAACTATTTCTTCATAAAAATACTACATCAGATTAGATTCTGGTTCTCAAACCGGTACAACCACCATCTCTTTGTTTAAGATATCAGTTGTTTTAATCATCCAAAAATTATTATGTTTGAAAATATCTACATAAGGAAAATAATAACTGTACAGTTTGAATTCTTTACCTCTATGAAGGTTACCTTTTTTGTTCGAGTTTCAAAGATGGATATAATAGTTATTGTAGAATATTAATCCAATTTTTCTTCATAATATCAATGGTGGCCAACCAAATCCACTTCAACTATGACTGAACTGAAATGATAAGCATTTATATTTATCTAAACGTCATTTTCTTTCAATTTCTACATATTTGTATATAAAACTTCCAGAACTACAGTGAAACGCTTGATAAATCAGTTAGATTTTATCGCAGACCGCGACTGCTCTCTCAGCACCGAATGCAAAAGCTATCTGGCATCCACAGCATACAAGCAATTAAGACTAATCCCTCTTGAGGGAGTCGTCTCCCCTGAATACCAAACCATTTGTGCTTCTCTATATCACTGATGGTCCCTTGCAGAGGTTCTCTTTTTGGAATGCATCTCAGGTACTTAAATGGAATATATATAAACACACACACACACACACACACACATATATATATATATATATATATATATATATATATATATATATATATATATATATATATATATATATATACATATCTATATATATATATATATATATATATATATATATATATATATATATATATATATATATATATATATATATATATATATATGCATATGATATATGTATGTGTGTGTGCGTGTGTATGTTCGTGTGTGTCAATTAATCTATCTATATATCTTTCTATGTATGTATGTATGTATGTATGTATGTATGTGATTTTGAGGAGATGGTAACAAAATACTTTTCTATTTTCATACTTTTCCCTCTGCCACCTTTCACCCTCGTTATGCCGTATTTCCCAGCCAACCCTGGATGATAATTCGCCCTAATTAAAGATTCGGATCACCTGATTTAAAACTTGTTTTTCCCACATCAAATGAAACCCTCAATTTGGTTCGGACTTCGTCCCGAGGGTATAATCTCATTTTACTGAATTCAGAAATTCTTGCAACAGTTTCTAGGTGAAGTTGATTCGTTGAAGCTTTTACAAGTTTTATTTTGAATTTTGTAAATTACCTGGTTTATTTTTTTTGGGTCAAATGAGTTTAACATCAAAAACATCAATCTCTTTTCTATATATTCATGACTTATGAGCTCATACTCTACTTAACTGATAATGGATGGTCTATC
Source organism: Palaemon carinicauda (assembly GCF_036898095.1). Classification (NCBI taxonomy): domain Eukaryota; kingdom Metazoa; phylum Arthropoda; class Malacostraca; order Decapoda; family Palaemonidae; genus Palaemon; species Palaemon carinicauda. Next base: position 67,691,233 of record NC_090738.1, read on the forward strand.
CGTCTGATATACGTTGTATCAAATTCGATTTACTGGAGACTAAACTACGTTATGATATTTTCGATATGATCAAATATATTTTCCAGACATGCTTTTACGATTACATATCAGATAAATCAAGAACAGTAAATATAGCATATGATATTCAAACACAAAACTTATTTTCCGGAAAATGTAGCACAATTGTTTAATATTAGATAACATTATGCTGTCGTCCGGGATGAGATGAGTATCAAACAAGCTTTATAACTTGTAAGTACCTGTATATGCTTGTCTCAATGTGTTTCAATTTTCAGGCCGTTCTTGGCTGGAACGTGTTGTATATATGATAATCATTAGTCCAAATAAAGTTAGTTACATTCACTCCGCATATCAGTTAATACTTAATTTGTGCTTCCGAATAAAAGGCAATGTTTAGATAAAACCTCCTTGTTCTTATTCAAACGCCTTGTTATCATATTTTTCTAGAAATGTGTATCACTCGAATATGTAATCAAGGAATCAAAATAGGTAACTAAAGAAATTATCTGTTAGAATTGTTAGCAAATATGTAACATAATTTATGACATCGTTGCCTAAGAATATCTTGCATTTTTTTTTTACCAGGGTATTATAAGTAATAGAAATTAATGACTGAAATTATCAAAAAGTTAATCGATGTAAGATACGTGTTATATGTTATTTTAATTGAAATTTAGTGAAACGACAATTATAAATACCAGAACCCTAATTCAAACCATAATTCGTGCTTAATATCAGGTAATATTAGATGCCCTATAGCCTATACTGAAGGTGTTTCTATAGGTTTTCAAAAATATATTCTTATCAGAAAAATAGTTGAGCTTGGAAAAGACGAAGTAAAAACCATTGTAATTTAAGTTTCAGACACAGATAGTATTTTCATATCTTTTTCACCATTTTTTTAGCTCTTATACCATTTCACCTGGATTCGAATATATTTTATAATATTTAGTAATTAATTCCATAAAAGAATAAGAGTGTAAAATATAAGTGTTTACTCATAGATTTTAAACAGATTATTAAAGGAGGATCAATAAACCTTACCTATGATCTTGATTTACTAGAAATCTCTATAGTTTATATTCCACCAAGTAAGAAAAACATTTACAATAGAGAAAACAAAATTATAGATTTGTAGTTTTTTCATTGTGTTTAGTATGAATGGATTGTCTGATTTTGTTTGATGGCATATAAGAAAAAGCTGATAAAAATAAAATGGTATATATATATATATATATATATATATATATATATATATATATATATATATATATATATATATATATATATATATATATATATATATATATATATATATATATATTCTTTTAATTGACCTTAATTATTCCCTTGGAATGTAGAAAATCTTAAGATTCACTTGGTTAATATTACAATGTTAATTGTTGATATATGATCGATTTAAAAGGTGAATTGAAAATAAGAATATTATATACAAACTTTCGCATCAGTTTCTTTAAATAAAGATAAAAAAATAATAATAAAAATCTCAATTATTTCTGTTATATTTGAGTGACGACTCTGAACAAAACAGGTGGAAGGCCTTGCATCTTTAACCTTCCGTCATTCGAAAACATATTCTCTCTCTCTCTCTCTCTCTCTCTCTCTCTCTCTCTCTCTCTCTCTCTCTCTCTCTCTCTCTCTCTCTCTCTCTCTCTCTCTCTCTCTCTCTCTCTCTCTCTCCATACAACAACGACAACAACAACAACAATAATAATAATAATGATAATAATAGCAATAATAATAATAATGATAATAATAATAATAATAATAATAATAATAATAATAATAATAATAATAATGATAATAATGATAATAATAATAATAATAATAATAATAATAATAATAATAATAATAATAATAATAATAATAATCATTTTTATTATTATTATTATTATTATTATTATTATTATTATTATTATTATTATTATTATTATTATTATCATTTCCCTTCAGTTATAGACTCATGCATTAGAATTCGTTCAAATTACGAAAAAGGTCTATTTCCAATATAGCAATAAATCTGTAGTAAATACTGGTTCAATTTGCATTCTGACCGGATTACAAAAGATATGATATTCATCACAACCAATGCTCGTATACACGTTAAGATAACAATAGGTTCCTTCCAATAATAATAGATTCAGAAAGTTATTTGTTCATTGGATGTC
>NC_090738.1:67715942-67718442 GCF_036898095.1 Palaemon carinicauda
ATTAAATTAAATTAAATTCTAAGCTTGCTTTTATATACGGATACAAAAGTAGGATATTATTCTATGAATAATTTCTCATGATGCATAAAGAAAAAGTGGAATTATCTGCTATTTTTAAAACAGACTGTGAAAAAAATTAAATCATTGAAGCATCTTAGAAATTAATCTCATATCATATGCATTTCAATTTCAATTTCATATCTTTAATTGTTTGAAGTGATTATTCTTACCCTTTTCTTCATATCATCACATTCAAGAGAAGAGCAGAGGTAAATGAATCGGCTCTAAATTCATCCCTGATACTTAAACATAGACAGATAGACAGATAGAGAGACATACAGGCAGACAGAAAGATAGAAATACAGACTGACAGACAGACAGACCATCACATCTACTAATTACTCAGAAATGCAAATATCGCAACAGATGGAATGTATCGCTGATTCAAGCAGCGCCATTTCTAATGCATTATGCAATGCATTTAGCAGATCTGTTGCAAGAGCTCTGATGTTGCTGAATGCAGTTATTCTGTCAGATCACTTGAGAACTAATATTCATATTGTACTTGAAGGTGCATATTATTTTGTAATGGAAATCGGGTTTACTTAATATGAAAATGAAGATCATAATTTGCATGAATGACAACTTTATTACTTTTGTTTTTCTTTGTTTAGTTTACCAATACTGTTATTATTATTATTATTATTATTATTATTATTATTATTATTATCACTATCACTATCAATATCAATATCAATATTAATATCAATATCAATATAAATATCAATTCAATATCAATATAATTATTAATATTAACATAAATATTAATAATGATATTAATGTTAATATTAATTTTAATATTAATGTTAATATTAATATCAATATCAATATCAATATCAATATCAATAACAATTTAAATTTTAATATTATTATTTATATTATTATTATTATTATTATTATTATTATTATTATTATTATTTTTATTATTATTATTATTATTATAATTCATTATTATTATTATTATTTATTATTATTATTATTATTATTATTATTATTATTATTATCATCATTATTATTATTATTATTATTATTATTATTATTATTATTATTATTATTATTATTCATAAAAGTAGTGTTAACAAATCCCTTTCCAGAAAAATCCCGTTGCCACCTGAGAAATAAGGTTGCTTGAAAATAATATTAATAGACAGCAATGTTCATCATCCATCGTACTTCCTATATCACTCAGCATTTCATGAATCACCAAAATGTTGCCTTGAATGAATGTGGGTTCTATGAATCTGACTTTGTTATAGATTCCTTTCTAATTGCTTCTTTTTGGAGGGGATCTGAAAGTTCTCCTAAATTGTTAGTAAACTGTTTATTTGAAGAGTTTTCATGTATTATGCTCTCATGTTATAATACGATTAATCTTCATTTTTTTTGAAAAAAACATTATCTTTGTCAAGAGAGGGATAAGATTTAAAAAAAAAATAAAATCCAGATAGTAAGAAATTTTTTTTATAAAAATAGTTTAGAGAGAGAGAGAGAGAGAGAGAGAGAGAGAGAGAGAGAGAGAGAGAGAGAGAGAGAGAGAGAGAGAGAGAGAGAGAGAGAGAGAGAGATCATAAAATGGGCTGAGGGAAGGGACAGATAAAATAAGAATGTTAACTAAGAGGAAATACTAGATAAAATAGTAAAAAAAAAAGTCACATGATAATGGACAAATAAAAAAATTAAAAACGGTAAGATAATCAAAGAAAAACATTCATGAACAAAAGGGAAATTCCTTGTCAAGCAAAACTCTCAGTGTAAACCATTAAAAGATTAAGAAAATAAATAGAAAAGATTGGAATAAAGAACTATAATATGAATATCCAGAAGGGGATAAGGAAGCGGGGTGCATAAAACTATCCCACATGGAGAGAGAGAGAGAGAGAGAGAGAGAGAGAGAGAGAGGAGAGAGAGAGAGAGAGAGAGAGAGAGAGAGAGTGGTGGGTAAATGTAAGGCTTAGTGAAACATCCCAGGTAGTCAGGGAAGGTCGTTACAGGACAAAGAAGTATTACAGATGTCTGGATAGAGATTAAATGAAAGTTAAAAGTTGAAAAAAGTAGAATATGTCTTTGAAAAGCAAATAAAGATATATGATATAAATATAATGGCATATTCATTATCAAGGAGCAATATATATTTAAATTCAAGCGATGGTGTTGGACACTTCAATTGTACTCACTGTATGTATTTCCTTGAACTAATTTTCAAGAGAATATCCAAGTTTTTTTTTTTTATATATAGGAACGAGATATGTGTGATCGTAAAAGGAACGTATTAATATCCACTTTATATTTTCATATACAATATATAATAATTGATTTGGCATGTATTCATTATCTAAAACATCAATGCAATGTTAATGAAAAAAAATAAAATAACCTATTTCTTAACAGAAGTTCTCCAAAACAAAAAAAGGAGATTATAAAGTCAACGATAACGATACTC
>NC_090738.1:67728442-67730942 GCF_036898095.1 Palaemon carinicauda
TCTCTCCTCTACTCAAGATATAACTACTCTTCGAAGCATGGCTTTGTTCTCTTTTTTGTTTTATTTGCTGTGATAATTGTGTTTTGTTTAAGTAATTGACAATGATTAATTTCAATAGTAGAACTATGAGTAGATATTCTTTGTTTTATTTATTATTTTCTGATTACTTTGTTCCAGGTTTTCACTTTATTCTAATTTTGTCTCTTCTTGAAGCTAAGGAGCATAAGGTTTTCTAAATAAATAATCATATGATAACTATAAAAAGAACAGAACTGGAACTGGATTTTAAGGAAGTATGTAATGAAAACTTCATGAAAGATATTTTTAGAGTGTATTAACAGCCACTTTTTCTAGGGCCGCCTTATTCTAGATATTTCCATTCTGAATCCTTCATTCAATTGATTTTACTTTTCCGGTTTCAGTAGATATTAGGGTTCTTCTTACTACTCAGAAGATCAAATTTTGTTAACTAATGGTATAAGCATATTTAGATAGGCTGTTACTTCTTAACTCTAAACAGGATTTATTAAACTAATTTAAATCAATCAGAACTGACCTTCCCACATAGAGTATTTCTCTTCTATTTGAATATCAAATAAACACAGTATGCTTTCTTAATATGTTGATTTTTTATCTAAGCTCAGACATCACCAAAAAAGATGCTTTAATTAATCGTTCTGAAGATTGGAAATTTACGAATGCTTTAGACTTCAATTTATTTATATTTCATATTTTGACTAAATGATGGCATATTTCTCATTCCACTTTGTATTTTTTATGGTTATTTACGCTGTATAGAACATACCAATATATATGGAATATCTGACAAATCAAAAATATATAGCAATCATAATATCAAAGTAAGTAGTGACGTATGTAATATAATATATGTGTATATATATATGTATATATGCATATATATGTATACACACACACACGCACACACACACATATATATATATATATATATATACATATATACACACATATATATATATATATATAATATATATATATATATATATATATATTATATATATATATATATATATAGGATGGAGAAAAGCCAGCGTAGCATCATACATGTATTTCCCAAATATTCGAGACTTTGGGTCTTATCATCAGGGCTGTAAAATATACAAAATATACAAATTAAAAAAGACTCAGTATAAATAAAAATTGAACAAAATAAAAGTTAAATATAATCATTTAAAAATGAACTAATATATATATATATATATATATATATATAAATATATATATAAAATTAAAAATATAATTAAAGTTAGTACCTATCTCTATGGAACCTATCTCTATGGAATTGAAGAACTGAGTGACGTTGTCTGGTTTGGAAAGGAGAAAGTCAACTATGCTATATATAGAACTGCGCTCAGGGGTACTTTCAGAAATATAGGCTATCGACTTTTTTATATTACCTTGTTATTATATTCTACCGGTTGGTAGTATCACGGTAAAGGCCTGGCAACATTTATTCCAGTATTTATACAAGATTTTACGGACAATATTTAACAGTGTATATATACATACATACATACATACATACATACATACATACATACATACATACATACATACGTACATATATATATATATATATATATCCGACGTCAACATAAAGGGAGACATCAGAACTTGTGTTATTTCACTTTATTGCAAAAAAGTTTGTGAATAGACTGTGCACAGCTGATAATCCCACGTGAGTACCTTGTCTAATGATGGCTCGAATGGTACTCCCCTGAGAGTATCGGCTGTGTAATGTTCATTCACAAATCTTTTTGTAATAGAACAAAAAACCCATGTTCCGATGTCTCATTATCCGTTGACAAGGGACATAAGTGGTATTAGGTGTGGGGTTATTATATGACCTAGAAATTTGACCTGTTTACAGTTGATTTTTATTAATTAAATTTATTTTACATAATGATAATTGCAGATAGGCCGAAGATGACAAAAGTTATGTCGAAAGATACCAAAAAAAAAAAGAAGTTATACCAGCTTTGACCATTATAGTTCTACTTATATATATATATATATATATATATATAAATATATTAATACACAAACGTACACACACACACACACACATATATATATATACATATATATATATATATATATATATGTATATATATATAATTAATGGCATTTTCGCTTCTAGAAAGCTTGAGGTTTAGCAAAAAGGCGAAAGAAAGCAGATACTTCAGCATTTAGAGAGTTTATTGGCTAAGCTTTCGGGAACAACATTTCCCATCATCGGAGCTAAAAAAGGAATGTAAAACACAGATCAATAGACATTACGTTAGTCAATGAAATTCTGTTAAAAAGGCAAGAATTATAACAAATACATCGAAATACTTAAAATATTAAGTGGATGAAATATACAAAAAAATAATAAATTAAACCATATAAATCAAATTAAAAATTAAATCATTAAAACATTAAATGAATGATATAGGAAAAGAGCAATATCAAAATCAGA
>NC_090738.1:67743442-67748442 GCF_036898095.1 Palaemon carinicauda
GCTTAGGAAGTAACAATAAAAATGATATGAATGAGCACCTGTATGTTCGTCTCTTTGATCAGGATAAGTGTAATCAGGATATCATTAATGTGTTGGGAGGATGTTTCTATTAACTATAATAATTACCTGGAACATAGATGAAGAATTGTTAGTAATTATTTCTCAGCTGATCCCATCTTTGGTCGTCAATTTTTCTTGGTGGGATTTAATAATACGTTAGTTTTCTTAAAATACACTTTAATAACTTTTGTGACTACATTTCTCTATGACAGCCGACTCCTAAGTAAGTGTGGAGCGTCATACACAATCTGACAAAACCAAAACATTGCTAAACAAAAGAACATCGCTCTGAAAAGACTTAAATCCTACTCCAGTAAAAAACTATAAAAAATTACATCCTATCTTTGAGGTAATCAACAAATGTTTGAATCCTAATACCAAAATAAATCATTACACTTATGTACAAAGCATAACATGTTTTATTCATGCAATATGATGCAATGTTGCGCAATACCTGTAACACTTGAAATAATATAGTACATTATTACAATAATACATAACAGTCTCCTCCCCTTAACTTGACATTGTAAAAATCTTTATAAATCTAATCTCTCAGGGGGCTTTCCACTGTTAATCCTATTAGGAACCACTTTAACCTCATCTTGTACTGGTACATGAATTGGTTCTGAATCTACATTTCATGTTGGAGCATCTTGGTTAATATTGGACTCATTTGATCTAACTACTTCTTTAAGTTTCTCATCTCTAATATTCACATGCTCTACTGTCTTTCTGTTTAACGGCTGTAATTGATCAACATGACGTTTTACAACATTATCACCAACACGAACATCATAATGTAAATTTCCTATGTCTCTTACAATCTTTCCTGGTACCCACTTCTCTGGAGTGTTGTACGATCTTACCATGACATCAGATAAAGGTAAAAAATGTCTTACATTAGAAAGATTTACTACTTGTTTATACCCTTTATCTTCTAAATCACTTTGCAAACTTGGATACAATACATCTAACTTACACCTTATCCTCCTCCCCATCAACAAATTTGAGGGTGTCATGCCTGTTGTGCTGTGCGGTGTTGTTCTATAAGACAATAAAAACTTTCATACATGCAAAAATAAATTACCTGAATTTGCTTTTCTACTCTTCATATTGTGTTTAAACGTTTGGACAAATCTTTCAACCTCTCCATTAGTAGATGGATGATATGTTGCTGAAAATGTATGCTTTATACCATTGACATTACAAAATTCTTTAAACTCTTGTGAGGCAAATTGTGGACCGTTATCTGTAACAATTCTTTCTGGAATACCGTGTGTAGAAAATATTTGCAATAACTCTTTTATTGTGGCGTAAGACGTTGTTGTCTTCATTGAGATAATTTCTGGCCACTTACTGTAAGCATCTACTACTATCAAAAACAAGTAATTTAAAAAAGGACCTGCAAAATCTATATGCACTCTTTGCCATGGATACCTGGGTAACTCCCCCGGGTGCATTCTAGCAAATTGAGGATTGTTCTGTTGCATAACACAATTCATACAATTCTTTATATAATATTCCACAACTTTTTCTACACCTGGCCACCATACATAAGTTCTGGCAATTGACTTCTTTGATCTTACAATACCTTGGTGATCAGCATGTATTTCAGACAAAACCTTATTTCTCAGTGAATTAGGAATAACTACCCTTGAACCTCTCATCACTATTCCTTGTGTTACACTCAGTTCATACCATATATCCTTATACGGTTTACAATTTTCCTCCTTTCCACATAAGTCCCTACCTGTCATTAAACTCTCCAAAACCTTACTAAGTACTGGGTCTCTCTTGGTACTGTATGCTACCTCTTTTGCAGTTATGGGTACATCATATACAGAAATTAACAGAACACTGTCATCATACTCCTCTGGAGCTTTGTCTACGGGTAATCTGGATAAAGCATCTGCATTACCCATGTTTGATGTTGGATGGTATTCTATATCATAATGGTACGCTGCTAACACAATTGCCCAACGTTGTAGTCTTGCAGCTACCGACGTAGGTAAACTTGCTTTTGGACCCAATATTGCTAATAAAGGTTTATGATCTGTAACAAGTGTGAACTTTTTCCTACCATAAAGATACATATGGAATTTTTTAACTCCATAAACTAATGCTAAACCTTCCTTTTCTATTTGAGAGTAATTCCTTTCTGCCTTGTTCAATACTCTAGAAGTGAATGCAATTGGTTTTTCTGTTCCATCTGGCATTACATGAGATAATACTGCACCTAAACCTATGTTTGATGCATCACATACTAATTTAACTGGTAAATCCATTTGATAATGTATTAAGAAAGTAGGTGATGTTATTTCCTGTTTGATTCTTTCAAAAGATTCCTGACACTCTTTTGTCCACTTCTATTCTACACCCTTATTCAACAGATTATATAATGGATGTGCAATTGTAGACAAATTCTGAATGAAATTCACATAAAATGTTACTAAACCTAGAAATGATTGTAATTCCTTAACATTTTCTGACACTTTTGTTGATTGTACTGCTTTGATCTTCTCTTTAGTTTTGTGAATACCCTTGTCATTTATTACAAAACCTAAGTATTCCACTGAATCAACTTCTAAAATACATTTGTCTTATTTACTCTAATATTATGTTCCTTCAACTTCTTCAGAACTGTTCGCAATCTTTCTCTATGTTCTCTTGTGTCTTTGCCAGCAATTAGAATATCATCTATAAAAATGATTACTCCTTGCATTCCTGAAAAAATCTTATCCATAGTTTGTTGCCATATAGCTGGACTACTTGAAACTCCATAAGATAATCTCTTTGGTCTAAACAAACCTAAGGATGTATTCACTGTACATAATTCTTGTGAAGTTTCATCCATGGGAAGCTGTTGCAATGCTTGTCTTAAATCTAATCTAGAAAAAAACACTGCATCCTGACATAGTTGCAAACATGTCTTTCGGATTTGATAAGGGATGTTGAGCTACTTGCAGTTGTGGATTTAACGTTACTTTGTAATCTCCACATAACCTGACCTGTCCACTTTCCTTCACAATAGGAACTAATGGTGTAGCACAATCTGAATATGTAATCTTTTCCCAGGAACCTTCATTTTCTAATTTCCTGATTTCTGTTTCAACTGCACTTTTCAATGTAAACGGTGCTGGTCTCGGAGCACAAAATTTAGGAGAACTGTCAGGTTTCAAAACTAAAATTGCCTTTGCGTTCTTTACTGTACCTACTTCATCTTCAAATACGTCTTGAAACTCTGATATGATATTATCCATAGATATTTCATTTTTGTGTTCATCTTGTCTACCTGCAACCTTCAAAATACTACGCCAATCTAACTTCAAATACTGTAGCCACTCTAAACCTAGCAAAGTTTGTCCATTACCTTTTATTACTCTTAATGGCATTCTCTCTAATCTCTGTTCTTTGTACTGTACTTCTACGTTCGAAGCACCTATTACCTGAATATCAAAACCATTATAACCTTTCAAAACTCTATTTGTACCTTCTAATAACAAATTAGGAATTCTTTTAACCATTTTCTCAGACATAATTAATACATTGGCTGCTGTATCAACTTGCATCAAAATTGGTTTACCATTTATGATTACTTCTACCATGATATGTTTCTTTGCACCTTTGTTGACGGAATTAATGCGAGACGCAAAATCAGTTTCTAACCTAACCTGATTATCATGAACATTTTTCGCATTATTTTCTTGACCAATAGTATCAATTGTATCATTTATTTTCTTTGCGTAGTGTTTAGGGAATCTACTAGCAGTTGCAAAATGACCCATCTTTCTGCAATTCTGGCATATCTGTCCAGTAGCAGGGCATTTCTTTGCTTCGTATGCAAGATGATCAGTTTTACCACACCTATAACACTTGAGTTTTTCCTGTTGTTTCTGTGTATAAGCCTGATTCTGATATTTATGAACATTAGAGTTAGGTACTTTTCTATGACTAGGCTTTGACATATTCCTTCTCTGATTCTCACTGGTTTTCCACTTAAAACCTACTGTATTAATTTTAGAATTTTCCATTCTATTGCTTGTAGAACTACCTATTATGTTACTTTGCCTATTTGATGTTTCTAAAGCTCTGCCTGTTATCAATACCTTTTCTAATGTTAAATCTTTATCTTGCAATAATTTTTTTTCTTAGCTCTTGTGATGTGCAATGTGCAATCACTTGATCTATGATAACATTTTCTAACTTTAGAAATTCACAGGAAAAAGCTAAATTCTTTAGTCTAGTCACATATGTATCTAAACATTCATTTTCTTTCTGATAAGCCTGCGCTGAAAACTGATATCTTTCAAAACATTTATTGACCTGAGGAGCAAAATATGTGGTGAGAGCCTTAATTGCAGCTTCACTTGTGTCATCTGTAGGCTGCAAAGTCTTAAACACTTCCCGAACTTCCCTACCTGCTGTATGAAGTAATAATGCCTTCTTTTGGGCATCCTTCATGTTCCCTAATGCTTCTAAATAAATCTTAAATTCCTCACACAACTGTTGCTATCGTGTTGCAACAGAATTAGGCTCAGCTGTGATGCTAAATCGTTCAGGATGTTCAATGTCAAAAGGCATTTTGAGTCTTACCTTATTACCTACAATTGGTTAAGCTACTGTTCTAAAGTCACAAGTTTACTTCCTACTTGTTTTGTAGCCTACCCAACCTCACAATATACTTTTTTTGTTTTGTTTGTTTGATGAAATTCCTGTTCTGCTGCTTGTACAATCTTCATTGGGCTTTTTTTCTCTTGTCCATCGATGTGCAAAAGGACTTTCTCTTGTGCTGGCCATCCATCAACATAAAGCCTGATGTTTCTTCTGCGTGTGTTCGTCCTTCTGCTTGTCGCCAATTAATGTGTTGATAGGATGTTTCTATTGACCATAATAATTACCTGGAACATAGATGAAGAATTGTTAGTAATTATTTCTCAGCT
>NC_090738.1:67753442-67775942 GCF_036898095.1 Palaemon carinicauda
TTACCGGACGGAGACTCAAGTGAATATTTTTCTTTCTTAGATTATACATTGAATGAACTAGTTTAGAGATATGTGTAGATAATATGGGACATTTATATAAACATCATCTTATCTACAAGTGCACGAGTATACCAAGTTCTGTACCATTAAAAACAAAATAGACGTAAAACGATATGTGGAATAATTCCATCAATTATATTAGAATAATCTTATTTTCCATGCCAACTCTTCAATTACTTATTAATCCGATTATATTTATATATGAAATCTCTCTCTCTCTCTCTCTCTCTCTCTCTCTCTCTCTCTCTCTATATATATATATATATATATATCTATCTATCTATCTATCTATCTATCTATATATATATATATATATATACATATATGTACATATATATATATATATATATATATATGTTTATAAATGTGTGTGTATGTGCATATACAGAGAGAGAGAGAGAGAGAGAGAGAGAGAGAGAGAGAGAGAGAATGTAAAACAATACCATTTGAGAAAATCTATTACGAAAAATATAAATGGAAATATGAACTCATTGATAAATTGTCACAGCAGAATACGAGTCGATAGGTCGTGCACAACTCTCCAGTTGATTGATTTGTCAATTAATTAGGGGGTAATTGCATACACGATGTTGAGCCACCTGTCCTGCAGGCAATCAATAATACATCGAGTGAAATAGTTAGGTTCGAGAAATTAAAATTGCAGTGTCTCTGTCTTTTCAGAACGTTGGTAAATGTAAGAGAAAGAGACATGAATAAGAAGTTTATTTCAATGTTGTATGTACATTATTATTATTATTATCATTATTATTATTATTATTATTATTTTTATTATTATTATTATTACTTGCCAAAGCTACAACCCTAGTTGGAAAAGCAAGATGCTATAAGCCTAAGGGCTCCTTTAGGAAAAAATATCCCAGTGAGGGAAGGATATAAGGAAATAAATAAATGATGAGAATAAATTAACTATATATCATTCTAAACACAGTAACAGCGTCAACACAGATATGTACTATATAAACTATTAACAACGTCAAAAACCGATATGCCAAATATAAACTACGAAAAGACTCATGTTAGTCTGGTCAACATAAAAACATTTGCTACAACTTTAAACTTTAGAAGTTCTACTGATTCAACTACCTGATTAGGAAGATCATTCCACAACTTGGTAACAGCTGGTATAAAACTTCTACAAAACTGTGTAGTATTGAGCCTGATGATGGAGAAGGCCTGGCTATTAGAATTAACTGTCTGCCTAGTATTACGAAGACGATAGAATTGTCTAGGGAGATCTGAATGTAAAGGATGGTCAGAGTTATGAAAAATCTTATGCAACATGCATAATGAACTAATTGAACGACGGTGCCAAAGATTAATATTTAGATCAGGAATAAGGAATTTAATAGACCGTAAGTTTCTGTCCAACAAATTAAGATGTGAAGCAGCAGCTGAACACCAGACAGGAGAACAATAATTAAAACAAAGTAAAATGAAAGAATTCAAAAACTTCTTCAGAAGTGATTGATCAGCAAAAATCTTGTAAGACTTTCTCAATAAGCCAATTTTTTGTGCAATTGAAGAAGACAAAGACCTAATGTGTTTCTCAAAAGTAAATTTGCTGTCGAAGATCATACCTTAAAGTTTAAAAGAGTCATGCATATTTAAAGAAACATTACCAATACTGAGATCCGGATGTTGAGGAGCCATCGTCCTTGACCTACTTACAATCATACTTTGAGTTCTGTTAGGATTCAACTTCATACCCCATGTTTTCCACCATGCACTAATTTTAGCTAAATCTCTATTAAGGGATTCACCAACCCCAGATCTACATTCAGGGGATGGGATTGATGCAAAGAGAGTAGCATCATCTGCATATGCAACAAGCTTATTTTCTAGGCCAAACCACATGTCATGTGTATATAGTAGGAAAAGTAATTGGCCAAGAACATTACCCTGTGGAACACCGAATATCACATTCCTATAATCACTATGGTGCCCATCAACAACAACTCTTACTATTACTTAAAATATCAATAATAATGCTAAGAAACGACCCACCCACTCCCAACTGTTTCAGTTTGAAAACAAGGGCCTCATGATTAACACGGTCAAAGGCAGCACTAAAATCAAGGCCAATCAAACGAACTTCCTGACCACAATTAAGGGATGTCTGTACGGCATTGGAGATTGTAAGAAGGGCATCACTTGCTCCAAGGCCTTTACGAAAACCAAATTTCAAACCAGGGAATAGATGATTACCTTCAGCAAACCTATTAAGACGTTTTGTCAGAAGACGTTCAAAAACTTTAGATAATATGGGAGTAATGGAAATTGGGCGGTAATCAGTGGGACTTGAGCTACCATAACACATTTGCAGAGATGAGTATCATTACCAATTCTCCAACAAGTGCTAAAAGCTCCTCTTCTTGCTAACTTACGCAAAATAACAGATAACTTTGGAGTTAAGAAATCTGCTGTCTTTATAAAAACAAAAGGAAAAATACCATTTAGGTCTACACCTCCATAAGCATCAAGGTCCATCAACAGAGCTTTAATTTCACGAGATCGAAAAGCTAACATAGTTAATTTAGCCTCAGGAAAACATGAATGAGGAAGTTCAAGTTTTTCATTACTCTCTTTACTGTCAAAAACATCAGCCAAAAGGGTTGCCTTTTCCCTTGGACAGTGAGTGACTAAGCCATCTGGTTTAAGTAAAGGAGGAACTGTTGCATCTACAACAAAGAGTTCTGATTTAAGGGTAGATCATCATTTATGTTCCTGAGTTGTACCAGAAAAAGGTCTCTTTTATGGTTATATTTTACTCCCTTTCAGTTGAGGCATAAACTCTCTGAGCAAAAGCTCGAAACTGAGTATAGTTGTTCCAGGTCAAATCTGATCTGTTATCCTCCCAAAGATGATAGGCCTCCTGCTTCTCCAATTAAGCACGTCTAAAATCATCATTGAACCATGGTTTGTCCTTCACTGGATATCTTAGCACACGAGAAGGGATACGCCTATCAATTATGTTGATTAGATTTTCATTCAAAGGGACAACAGGATCTACACTATTATATAACTGTGACCAATTCAAGCACAAAAGATCATGCAAAATCCCATTCCAGTCTGCTTGGGATTTCATATAAATTTTACAAGAATATGATATATCAGGGACAGGCTGCTCAGTCTTCACTACTAATGAAATCAAGGCATGATCAGATGTCCCGACTGGAGAACCAACCTTACTAGTTAAAACGCCAGGGGAGTCAGTGTATACGAGGTCCAAGCAATTACCAGACCTGTGAGTAGCTTCATTTATGATTTGCTCACAGCTTGATTCAGAAGCAAAGTCTAAAGCTCTTAAGCCATGGGTTTTTTCTATATTCATGAATCTTTGTATATACATATGCATTTATTTCAGTATATGAATATATGTCTGTAAATGAAGAAATATGAGGAATTTTATATAAATATATATATATATATATATATATATACATATATATATATATATATATTTGCATATATATACACACACATATCTATATATATATATATATATATATGTATATATATATATATACATATATATATATACCTATATATATATATATATATATAAATATATATTTATATATATATATATATATATATATTCTTATAAAGATATATATACATATGTAAATCTTTCTCATTTTTAAGTGGTAACTACCAAATCATCCTCATATAGCAACTGCCACAACTCTTAATTCATGATTTGTTCACTGAACTCATTCATGCTCAAATAAAAATGGGCCTAATGGTGACCCCTGGTATAATTCAACATTAGCTTCAAAGAATTATGGTTCCAAAGCAGCTTTTACTATAAAGATGGCATCCACAGTCCCTCTCACTTCATGAATATATTCTGCTGTTTATCAACCTATACAATCTCCCTCAATTCCTCATCTAGTGCCCTCTCAAAAGCCTTCAAGCACTGTTATTTTAGTTTAATTTGTAAACAAAATCATTAGTATCTTTCCTAACAGGAGGTTAACCATGTTCCAAAGTGCTATTATAGGATTTAATACGTCTATTAAAACATTATTCCCGACTATGTGTATTTTTGAGCTAAAAAACTATTTAAACAAATTGTAAATAACTCAATTGCGAATACAATGTATGTAAAATAAAAAAATATTTATATAAATATAGGTTATAAATTGTAAGATTGTAAATGCGTAGTATTTCATAATAAAAAATAAAAAATAAAGTTCAATTCCTCAGTAGTTACCACATTCCATGACTGAACCTTTCTGCTTTAATATGAATATCTTGAGTATCCTCATAGTCTTTATATATGATTTCCTCTTCCTATACAGCTCTCAATAACTCCAGCATTCTCTCATCTACCTTTATATCCAGTAACGTCACGAGTTTAATTTGAAAATTTGATGAACCTGGAGCTTTACAATTTTTCATTTTACTCAATTTCCACTTCACTTCTGTATTCCGTATATGCATCACTTGTCCCTCCATCATTTGTGCATTTCTTAGTTCCTCTCTCTCCTTTTCACCATTCAATACTTGCTTAAAAAACTCTCTTTATATCCCGCTAATGGTTGTATATCTATGCAATGAATATTCATCTTCATCTTTCACGACTCACAGTTGCCACAAATTCTGTCTTTGCCTTTTCATCAAGTCTGAAAAGATACATTTTTTACATATCCTTTTTCCTTGCCTTTTAAATAGTTGAAGTAAACCATAGGCAATGATTGCGCGATCATAATGTGACTCAACAATCTCCAGTACAAGAAGGAAGCAAATTCATATTTCAATAACTCATACGACTTTTGAGAAAAACAATAAAAATCTTTGCTATTTACTTTAAGGCTGATTCACTCCTTGAATAAATTGGAAATTTTCAATAGTTATCAATGGTTAATTGCTAATATTCGTGACTTGAAGTTTTTACTATGATCATCATCATCATCATCATCATCCTTATCATCATCATCCTCTCCTCCAACACCTATTGACGCAAAGGGCGTCAGTTGTATTTCGCTAGCCGTCTCTATCTTGAGCTTTCAATTGAATACTTCTGAATTCATCATCTCCCAATTCACACTTCATAGTTCTCTGCCATGTAGGGCTTGGTCTTCTAACTCTTTTAGTGCCTTTTGGAGCCCAACTGAACGATTGGTGAACTAATCTCTCTTGGGGAAGGCGAAAAGCATGGCCAAACCATCTCCATCTACCCCTCATCATGATCTCTTCCACAAATGGCACTCGAGTAATCTCTCTTATAGTTTCTTTTCTAATCCTGGCCTGCCTTTTAACTCCTAATATCCTTCTGATGGCTTAGTTTTCAAATTTACCAAATCTATTGGAGATAGTTTCATTGTCATACCATGACTCATGTCCATAGAATAACATCGATCTCACTAAACTGATATATAGTCTTATTTTTATACGCAGTATCAGGCGATTTGATTTCCTAACCTTGGCAGATTTGCTTTTTTCAATCTTTCACTAGCCTCTAATTCTAAAGACCGAGTATTGTAGATCATAGTTCCTAAATACTTAAATGAATCCACCTCATTAATCCTTTCTCCTTCCAATATTTCATCTTCTATTGCATACTCCGTTCTCATCATCGCTGTCTTTCTTCTATTTATCTTCAGCCCAAGATAAATAGTACTTGTATGATTATCTGTATGTTTATGATAATTGCAATCAAGGTTACGTACAATATAAAAGAAAAATAATATTTAGGGTTATATTATTATTATTATTATTATTACTATCCAGGCTACAACCCTAGTTGGAAAAGCAAGATGGTATAAGCCCAGGGGCTCCAACAGGGAAAAATAGCCCAGTGAGGAAAGGAAATAAGTAAATAAATAAATGAAGAGAACAAATTAATAATAAATCCTTCTAAAATAAGTAACAACGTCAAAACAGATATGTCATATATAAACTATTAACAACAACAAAAACAAATATGTCATAAATAAACTATAAAAAGACTCATGTCCGCCTGGTCAACAAAAAAGCATTTGCTCCAACTTTGAACTTTTGAAGTTCTACTGATTCAACCACCCGATTAGGAAGATCATTCCACAACTTGGTCACAGCTGGAATAAAACTTCTAGAGTACTGCGTAGTATTGAGCCTCGTGATGGAGAAGGCCTGGCTATTAGAATTAACTGTCTGCCTAGTATTACGAACAGGATAGAATTGTCCTGGGAGATCTGAATGTAAAGGATGGTCAGAGTTATGAAAAATCTTATGCAACATGCATAATGAACTAATTGAACGACGGTGCCAGAGATTAATATCTAGATCAGAAATAAGAGATTTAATAGACTGTAAGTTTCTGTCCAACAAATTAAGATGAGAATCAGCAGCTGAACACCAGACAGGAGAACAATACTCAAAACAAGGTAGAATGAAAGAATTAAAACACTTCTTCAGAATAGATTGATCACCAAAAATCTTGAAAAACTTTCTCAATAAGCCTATTTTTTGTGCAACTGAAGAAGACACAGACCTTATATGTTTCTCAAAAGTAAATTTACTGTCGAGAATCACACCTAAAATTTTGAAAGAGTCATACATATTTACAAAAAACATTATCAATACTGAGATCCGGATGTTGAGGAGCCACCGTCCTTGACCTACTTACAATCATACTTTGAGTTTTGTTAGGATTCAACTTCATACCCCCATAATTTGCTCCATGCACTAATTCTAGCTAAATCTCTATTAAGGGATTCACCAACCCCAGATCTACATTCAGGGGATGGAATTCATGCAAAGAGAGTAGCATCATCTGCATATGCAACAAGCTTGTTTTCTAGGCCAAACCACATGTCATGTGTATATAATATGAAAAGTAATGGGCCAAGAACACTACCCTGTGGAACACCGGATATCATATTCCTATAATCACTATGGTGCCCATCAACAACAACTCTTTGAGATCTATTACTTAAAAAATTAATAATAATGCTAAGAAACGACCCGCCCACTCCCAACTGTTTCGGTTTGAAAACAAGGGCCTCATGATTAACACGGTCAAAGGCAGCACTAAAATCAAGGCCAATCATACGAACTTTCCGACCACAATCAAGGGATTTCTGTACAGCATTGGAGATTGTAAGAAGGGCATCACATGCTCCAAGGCCTTTACGAAAACCAAATTGCAAACTAGGGAGTAGATGATTACCTTCAGCAAACCTATTAAGACGTTTTGCCAGAAGACGTTCAAAAACTTCAGATAATATGGGAGTTATGGAAATTGGGCGGTAATCAGTGGGACTTGAGCTACCACGAACACATTTACATAGAGGAGTAACATTACCAATTCTCCAACAAGTGCTAAAAGCTCTTCTTCTTGCTAACTTGCGCAAAATAACAGATAACTTTGGAGTTAAGAAATCTGCTGTCTTTATAAAAAACAAAGGAAAAATACCATTTGGGTCTACAACTCCATAAGCATCAAGGTCCACCAACAGAGCTTTAATTTCACGAGATCGAAAAGCTAAACTAGTTAGTTTAGCCTCAGGAAAACAGGAATGAGGAAGTTCAAGTTTTTCATTACTCTGTTTACTATTAAAAACATCAGCCAAAAGGGTTACCTTTTCCCTTGGACAGTGAGTGACTAAGCCATCTGGTTTAAGTAAAGGAGGAACTGTTGCATCTACAACAAAGAGTTCCGATTTAAGGGTAGATCATCATTTATATTCCTGAGTTGTACCAGAAAAAGGTCTCTTTTATGGTTATATTTTACTCCCTTTCAGTTGAGGCATAAACTCTCTGAGCAAAAGCTCGAAACTGAGTATAGTTGTTCCAGGTCAAATCTGATCTGTTATCCTCCCAAAGATGATAGGCCTCCTGCTTCTCCAATTAGGCACGTCTAAAATCATCATTGAACCATGGTTTGTCCTTCACTCGATATCTTAGCACACGAGAAGGGATACGCCTATCAATTATGTTGACTAGATTTTCATTCAAAGGGACAACAGGATCTACACTATTATATAACTGTGACCAATTCAAGCACAAAAGATCATGCAAAATCCCATTCCAGTCTGCTTGGGATTTCATATAAATTTTACAAGAATATGATATATCAGGGACAGGCTGCTCAGTCTTCACTACTAATGAAATCAAGGCATGATCAGATGTCCCGACTGGAGAACCAACCTTACTAGTTAAAACGCCAGGGGAGTCAGTGTATACGAGGTCCAAGCAATTACCAGACCAGTGAGTAGCTTCATTTATGATTTGCTCACAGCTTGATTCAGAGGCAAAGTCTAAAGCTCTTAAGCCATGGGTTTTTTCTATATTCATGAATCTTTGTATATACATATGCATTTATTTCAGTATATGAATATATGTCTGTAAATGAAGAAATATGAGGAATTTTATATATATACATATATATATATATATATATATATGTATATATATACATATATATATATATATATTTGCATATATATACACACACATATCTATATATATATGTATATATATGTATATATATATATATATATATATACCTATATATATATATATATATATATATAAATATATATATATATATATATATATACTTATAAAGATATATATACATATGTAAATCTTCCTAATTTTTAAGTGGTAACTACCAAATCATCCTCATATAGCAACTGCCACAACTCTTCATTCATGATTTGTTCACTGAACTCATTCATGCTCAAATAAAAATGGGCCTAATGGTGACCCCTGGTATAATTCAACATTAGCTTCAAAGAATTATGGTTCCAAAGCAGCTTTTACTATAAAGATGGCATCCACAGTCCCTCTCACTTCATGAATATATTCTGCTGTTTATCAACCTATACAATCTCCCTCAATTCCTCATCTAGTGCCCTCTCAAAAGCCTTCAAGCACTGTTATTTTAGTTTAATTTGTAAACAAAATCATTAGTATCTTTCCTAACAGGAGGTTAACCATGTTCCAAAGTGCTATTATAGGATTTAATACGTCTATTAAAACATTATTCCCGACTGTGTGTATTTTTGAGCTAAAAAACTATTTAAACAAATTGTAAATAACTCAATTGCGAATACAATGTATGTAAAATAAAAAAAATATTTATATAAATATAGGTTATAAATTGTAAGATTGTAAATGCGTATTTCATAATAAAAAATAAAAAATAAAGTTCAATTCCTCAGTAGTTATCACATTCCATGACTGAACCTTTCTGCTTTAATATGAATATCTTGAGTATCCTCATAGTCTTTATATATGATTTCCTCTTCCTATACAGCTCTCAATAACTCCAGCATTCTCTCATCTACCTTTATATCCAGTAACGTCACGAGTTTAATTTGAAAATTTGATGAACCTGGAGCTTTACAATTTTTCATTTTACTCAATTTCCACTTCACTTCTGTATTCCGTATATGCATCACTTGTCCCTCCATTATTTGTGCATTTCTTAGTTCCTCTCTCTCCTTTTCACCATTCAATACTTGCTTAAAAAACTCTCTTTATATCCCGCTAATGGTTGTATATTTATGCAATGAATATTCATCTTCATCTTTCACGACTCACAGTTGCCACAAATTCTGTCTTTGCCTTTTCATCAAGTCTGAAAAGATACATTTTTTACCTATCATTTTTCCTTGCCTTTTAAATAGTTGAAGTAAACCATAGGCAATGATTGCGCGATCATAATGTGACTCAACAATCTCCAGTACAAGAAGGAAGCAAATTCATATTTCAATAACTCATACGACTTTTGAGAAAAACAATAAAAATCTTTGCTATTTACTTTAAGGCTGATTCACTCCTTGAATAAATTGGAAATTTTCAATAGTTATCAATGGTTAATTGCTAATATTCGTGACTTGAAGTTTTTACTATGATCATCATCATCATCATCATCCTTATCATCATCATCATCTCCTCCAACACCTATTGACGCAAAGGGCGTCAGTTGTATTTCGCTAGCCGTCTCTATCTTGAGCTTTCAATTGAATACTTCTGAATTCATCATCTCCCAATTCACACTTCATAGTTCTTTGCCATGTAGGGCTTGGTCTTCTAACTCTTTTAGTACCTTTTGGAGCCCAACTGAACGATTGGTGAACTAATCTCTCTTGGGGAAGGCGAAAAGCATGGCCAAACCATCTCCATCTACCCCTCATCATGATCTCTTCCACAAATGGCACTCGAGTAATCTCTCTTATAGTTTCTTTTCTAATCCTGGCCTGCCTTTTAACTCCTAATATCCTTCTGATGGCTTAGTTTTCAAATTTACCAAATCTATTGGAGATAGTTTCATTGTCATACCATGACTCATGTCCATAGAATAACATCGATCTCACTAAACTGATATATAGTCTTATTTTTATACGCAGTATCAGGCGATTTGATTTCCTAACCTTGGCAGATTTGCTTTTTTCAATCTTTCACTAGCCTCTAATTCTAAAGACCAAGTATTGTAGATCATAGTTCCTAAATACTTAAATGAATCCACCTCATTAATCCTTTCTCCTTCCAATATTTCATCTTCTATTGCATACTCCGTTCTCATCATCGCTGTCTTTCTTCTATTTATCTTCAGCCCAAGATAAATAGTACTTGTATGATTATCTGTATGTTTATGATAATTGCAATCAAGGTTACGTACAATATAAAAGAAAAATAATATTTAGGGTTATATTATTATTATTATTATTATTACTATCCAGGCTACAACCCTAGTTGGAAAAGCAAGATGGTATAAGCCCAGGGGCTCCAACAGGGAAAAATAGCCCAGTGAGGAAAGGAAATAAGTAAATAAATAAATGAAGAGAACAAATTAATAATAAATCCTTCTAAAATAAGTAACAACGTCAAAACAGATATGTCATATATAAACTATTAACAACAACAAAAACAAATATGTCATAAATAAACTATAAAAAGACTCATGTCCGCCTGGTCAACAAAAAAGCATTTGCTCCAACTTTGAACTTTTGAAGTTCTACTGATTCAACCACCCGATTAGGAAGATCATTCCACAACTTGGTCACAGCTGGAATAAAACTTCTAGAGTACTGCGTAGTATTGAGCCTCGTGATGGAGAAGGCCTGGCTATTAGAATTAACTGTCTGCCTAGTATTACGAACAGGATAGAATTGTCCTGGGAGATCTGAATGTAAAGGATGGTCAGAGTTATGAAAAATCTTATGCAACATGCATAATGAACTAATTGAACGACGGTGCCAGAGATTAATATCTAGATCAGAAATAAGAGATTTAATAGACCGTAAGTTTCTGTCCAACAAATTAAGATGAGAATCAGCAGCTGAACACCAGACAGGAGAACAATACTCAAAACAAGGTAGAATGAAAGAATTAAAACACTTCTTCCGAATAGATTGATCACCAAAAATCTTGAAAAACTTTCTCAATAAGCCTATTTTTTGTGCAACTGAAGAAGACACAGACCTTATATGTTTCTCAAAAGTAAATTTGCTGTCGAGAATCACACCTAAAATTTTGAAAGAGTCATACATATTTACAAAAAACATTATCAATACTGAGATCCGGATGTTGAGGAGCCACCGTCCTTGACCTACTTACAATCATACTTTGAGTTTTGTTAGGATTCAACTTCATACCCACATAATTTGCTCCATGCACTAATTCTAGCTAAATCTCTATTAAGGGATTCACCAACCCCAGATCTACATTCAGGGGATGGAATTCATGCAAAGAGAGTAGCAGCATCTGCATATGCAAAAAGCTTGTTTTCTAGGCCAAACCACATGTCATGTGTATATAATATGAAAAGTAATGGGCCAAGAACACTACCCTGTGGAACACCGGATATCATATTCCTATAATCACTATGGTGCCCATCAACAACAACTCTTTGAGATCTATTACTTAAAAAATTAATAATAATGCTAAGAAACGACCCGCCCACTCCCAACTGTTTCGGTTTGAAAACAAGGGACTCGTGATTAACACGGTCAAAGGCAGCACTAAAATCAAGGCCAATCATACGAACTTTCCGACCACAATCAAGGGATTTCTGTACAGCATTGGAGATTGTAAGAAGGGCATCACATGCTCCAAGGCCTTTACAAAAACCAAATTGCAAACTAGGGAGTAGATGATTACCTTCAGCAAACCTATTAAGACGTTTTGCCAGAAGACGTTCAAAAACTTCAGATAATATGGGAGTTATGGAAATTGGGCGGTAATCAGTGGGACTTGAGCTACCACGAACACATTTACATAGAGGAGTAACATTACCAATTCTCCAACAAGTGCTAAAAGCTCTTCTTCTTGCTAACTTGCGCAAAATAACAGATAACTTTGGAGTTAAGAAATCTGCTGTCTTTATAAAAAACAAAGGAAAAATACCATTTGGGTCTACACCTCCATAAGCATCAAGGTCCACCAACAGAGCTTTAATTTCACGAGATCGAAAAGCTAAACTAGTTAGTTTAGCCTCAGGAAAACAGGAATGAGGAAGTTCAAGTTTTTCATTACTCTGCTTACTATTAAAAACATCAGCCAAAAGGGTTACCTTTTCCCTTGGACAGTGAGTGACTGAGTTATCTGGTTTAAGTAAGGAGGAACTGTTGCATCGACACCAAAGAGTTCAGATTTAAGGGTAGACCACCATTTATGTTCCTGAGTTGTACCAGAAAGTGTTTCTTTTATGGTTAAATTGTACTCCTTTTCAGTTGAGGCATAAACTCTCTGAGCAAAAGCTCGAAACTGAGTATAGTTGTTCCAAGTCAAATCTGATCTGTTATCCTCCCAAAGATGATAGGCCTCCTGCTTCTCCAATTAAGCACGTCTAAAATCATCATTGAACCATGGTTTGTCCTTCACTCGATATCTTAGCACACGAGAAGGGATACGCCTATCAATTATGTTGACTAGATTTTCATTCAAAGGGACAACAGGATCTACACTATTATATAACTGTGACCAATTCAAGCACAAAAGATCATGCAAAATCCCATTCCAGTCTGCTTGGGATTTCATATAAATTTTACAAGAATATGATATATCAGGGACAGGCTGCTCAGTCTTCACTACTAATGAAATCAAGGCATGATCAGATGTCCCGACTGGAGAACCAACCTTACTAGTTAAAACGCCAGGGGAGTCAGTGTATACGAGGTCCAAGCAATTACCAGACCTGTGAGTAGCTTCATTTATGATTTGCTCACAGCTTGATTCAGAGGCAAAGTCTAAAGCTCTTAAGCCATGGCGATCGGTAGGAGAGATAGAACTTAACCACTCCCTATGGTGAGCATTAAAATCATCAACAAAGACAAAAGAAGCCTTTCTATCATCTTCTTGTATCTTAGCCATAATGATAAGAAGACAATCGAAGATAGAATCATCCATGTCTGGATTCCGGTAGATCGAACACAAATAAAAGTTGTTATGCCTGCCATAAACTTTTATTACCTGAATCTCATGACATCCACATTGATAGCAGGACTTATGAGAAGCAGGGTACTCGGTCCTAATTTACACCGCCATCCCCCTGGCCCTAGGGATGGCATCACGTTTCAACATTATTGGCTTCTTAAAACCAGTTATAAGGAGCTCAGATGAGTGCCTCATATTAGAAACCAAAGTTTCTGAGCACAAAAGAATATCATACTATCTGGACGCAACTGTAAGGTCTTGGATATTTGCATGAAGACCACGAATATTGCAATACAGAAGACGACATTGACGAAATCTAGGATGCACTGGTCCCGGATTTCGCTCAATGTCTCCAGACAGCATAAGAATTAATAGAAATTAAAAAGAGACATCATACTTAAAAACTAGATTAACAAGAATTATAACAAAAACAATACGTACAGAATTATAAACAAAGTGATTGATGATACCCATAGACTATAGTAAAAAGTCGGAAAAACTGGTCAACATGGAGGAGCCGATACACCATGCAAGGCTAAATACCCTCCAGGAGAGCCACTTCAACTGAAGGGAGGACAGTAAGGAAGGTTTTGAGAAGAAAAAGAATCAGAAAAAGGAAAAGACAACCTGTTGATAACCCACCAGGCATCCATGGCCCTTCAATTAAGCCTGCCCAACACACCATTTCAAAAAAACAAGAGGAAGAAAAAAAATAAGATAGAATAGTGTGCCTGAGTGTACCCTCAAGCAAGAGAACTCCAACCCAAGACAGTGGAAGACCGTGGTACAGAGGCTATGGCACTACCCAAGACTAAAGAACAGTGGTTTAATTTTGGAGTGTCCTTCTCCTAGAAGAGCTGCTTACCACAGCTAAAGAGTCTCTTCTACCCTTACCAAGAGGAAAGTACACTGAACAAATTGCAGTACAGTAATTAACCCCTTGGGTGAAGAAGTGTTAAGTGTCTCATTGTTGTCAGGTGTATGAGGAAAGACGAGAATATTTAAAGAATAGGCCAAACTATTTTGTGTAAGTGTAGGCAAAGAAAAAATAATCCGTGACCACAGAGAGGGATCCAATGCATTACTGTCTGGCCAGTCAAAGGATCCAATACCTCTCTAGTGGTAGTATCTCAACGGGTGGCTGGTGCCCTGGCCAACCTACTACATGATATACTGTACATCCTCAAATATATATGACAAATTCGTAGATAATTTGTATTTTTCCTAACTATACAAACCTTAGCTATTTACATAGGGTAATCACTTCGGCGTAGCTGAATGACGAGCCATAAGAATTTTAAAGAGGGTTTACTACCCCACCGCTAGTTAGTGGAGGGGGGGGGGTAGGGAGGGGTAGCTTGCAACCCCCCCCCCCCCCTCCCCCCTCACACACACTAGTGAGTGCATCACTTTGCTTAGAGGTAGGACTTATCCCGGGGGACAAGGCTGGCGGGCACATATGTGTAAATAGCTAAGGTTTGTATAGTTAGGGAAAATACAAATCATCTACAAATTTTTCATTTGTTCCATAACTGAAATACAAACTACCCTATTTACATAGGGTGACTCAACCCTTATCAAGGGCGGTAAGTCCCTGCCATACTGGCTTCGGCTTTGCCCGGGGACTCCATATTCGAGTGTTTACGTACTCAGAAAATAAAGAGTCCCCGCTCCTCGCTAGCATGCTGTGAAACTGCTGCCACCTACGTAAGCTGTGTGTGAAGGTGAGAAGTGACTTGTCCTAGGAAATTGACCTGGAGTTCTTCAGATGGAAA
The DNA here is from genome assembly GCF_036898095.1 of Palaemon carinicauda. Classification (NCBI taxonomy): domain Eukaryota; kingdom Metazoa; phylum Arthropoda; class Malacostraca; order Decapoda; family Palaemonidae; genus Palaemon; species Palaemon carinicauda. Next base: position 67,768,673 of record NC_090738.1, read on the forward strand.
TCTAGGCTAAGACTCTCCCAATACCACCTCGTCAGGGTATGGGGACATGACAGTATTACACTTAATACTAGGAACACAAGGAAGCATGGTTTACCTGCAGTGGTTTGTCCTTAAGAGTTATAAAACCTTCACATATATGACCTTACCTGAGAAACTAAATTAGTGGTCCACCATTGTTTCAATTGAGTGTAGTGAAAGATGAGAGACCATTAAAACCATATAATCATAATAAAAATTATATTAAAAATATGTAAATATATATTTTATTTTGCTTTGAAAATATAAATTAAAATGCAGCATCATCTCCAGCGATTTAAGAAAATAAATAGAAGATTAAACAAAATAGGAAAACAATATCAATGATTTGAAATATATTATTATTATTATTATTATTATTATTATTATTATTATTAATATTATTATTACCTGCTAAGCCACAACCCTAGTTGGAAAAGCAGGATGCTATAAGCCTAGGGGGGCCTAAAGGGAAAACAGCAAAGTGAGGAAAGGAAACAAGGAAAAATAAAATATCTTATGAACAGCAACATCATCTAAATAAATATTAAATAGATTAAATATAAAGAGTTGTTGATGCAAGTGATATAAAAAAACCTCCCTCCTCAAGATATATAAACAGTAAAAGAAAGCCACAGAGATTTCGTTCCCACAGATCGATTGGCATCAGTGGTGCAGAAGAGTTTTTCAAATGACAAGGTGGGACTCGAGTGATGATGAGTGTATCATTAACATGATAAACTTTATTATACTATAAGGATATATTTATTTAAATGTTGATGTGGGTCGGAGCGAATTGTAACTTATTGCGCATCTGGAATATCTTTTGTCTTACCCATATCTAAATGTCGCACGGTTAGCAGGCGAACTACCGAAAAATTTGCTAACCACTTTGGTACTGCCTATCGTGTCGACTGGTGGTGGCAAGTGTTATTTTTGTGGATGTAGACGCAAGAATGAAGTCGGTGACAGGTAAGGCCGGCAGGTGATGGGATATTTGTGTTTGGCAATCTCGTACTGGGGTTCAAGGCCTGTGATAGTGAGGCCATTGAAGTGAGTGCAATACAGTGTATTATGGATGTTATATGATATTTCATTTGGAATTGCCCTTTTTGGTAATTGGATTCTAAGTATATATACAGTAATGTTTAATGGTATGAGTACATTTAATTTGATGCCGAGTGTTTTAGTGGCTACAGTACCGTAGTTTAAAGTGGTATTTATTTACATTGCTATAAAAATAGTTATTGTTAAAAATATACATACCAATATGGATTGTTCATGTAAATTACTAGAAGGGTTGTATTAAGGACATATATTATTTTTTTTTTTTATGATTAAATCGGGAAAATTAGGGAACATTCAAAATTTGTATAGCTGGTTGGATTGTATTATTTTTTATTACATGGAATATGTATTTCAAGTTGAAACTTATCGTTGCTAATAAAAACTGTTACAACTTATGGTCCATCCTTGAACATCCCAGTACATTTCAACTTCAACCGCCATGGGTGTGCAAGAGGAACTCGTCGCCCTGAAGAGGAAAAGGGCAATCAGCAAAGGGAAATTCACCAGGAAGGTAACTATGTGCAATGAAGGAATCAATCGAGGTGATGATTTATTAGTGTTAACGAAGAACTATGAGGAAATAGTTGAAGCCTTTAAATGCTTAGAGTATCAAAATGATGAATAGATACAATTTATATGTGAAAACGAGGATAAGCTAGGCCATAGTAATTTAGGAGAAGAAGCCCAACAATATATTCTAGATAGTGAAAGATTAAAATGTGAAGTAAGTGCAAAAATATTCAAAGGTGTCCAGGGTGTGAAGGCAACAGATAAATCGAAGGTTAAAGTAAAGAAATTTGAGCCACCAATGTTCGAAGGTAATTTAAGAAACTATCCAACTTTTAAGGAAGATTATGAGAATTTAGTTAAGAGTCTAGGTGGAGAAGCACATCAAGCAGTGAAGGGCTCAGAGGGTAATTATGATGAAATGATTCAACGTTTGGATGATAAATTTGTGAATTCCAGAAAGATTGTAGACTTAGTGGTTGGTGAGCTTAGATCTCTAAACAAAATTTACGATAATGATACCAAAGGATTTATTAAAATGGTCGATCAGGTTGAGCAATGTTGGCTTGATTTAAAAAAGGTAAATCTCTCTGTTGAACTTAATAGTGCAAACGTTGTCAGCCATATAGGAAAGGTTTTACCTTCACTTCAAAAGAGAGAATGGGTAATTAAAGCAGATGAGGTATCAGTAACTAGCAATCTGTTTCCAGAGTTGTTGAAGTTCTTACAGCAGGAGAGAAAAATTTTGGAATATATGAATTCTAATGTTAGGAGTAGCGGTTGTGATGATAAGGCAACAGTCCATCATGTTGACAGTACAGTTGTGAATGAATCGGAATTGATAAAATTGGTGAAAAAAAATGGGGAAGAACAAGGTATAAAAAATAAGGAATTTGAATCTTGTATTGTTAACTTGACAGAAATGGTTAAAGGTATTAAACCTAAGGCAGAGAGTAAGGGGATAGGATGCCTGTTACACAATTCAATTGGTCATGATATAACAGAATGTTATAAATTTAATGGTTGTGGTAGCAAAGAAAGATTTGAGATTATAAAGGGTAATGGAATATGTTTTAGGTGTCTAAGGGGATATCATACTGCTTGTAGCTGCAATGTTGGTACATTGTGTGATGTCATCATTTAAGGTAAAGGTCCATGCAATCGTAATCATCATCCACTGTTACATTCCGATAGAGTAGAAAATAGTATTCACAAAGCGATATCAGAAAAGGGATTTGCAGTGTTATTGAATATCAGTATGGTGAATAGTAAGAATATGCCTGTTAGTGTATTGCGGGATCCAGGAGCGGATATTTCATTTATAACAAATAGGATGGCTAAGAAATTGGGTTTAAGTGGAAAGCATATAAATATATCCATGATCAAGGTGGGCAATGCGGTTGAATATCACTCAAGCAACGAATATTGTGTACCACTAATTGATAAATTTGGTAAGGTTTGGAATGTGAATGCTGTTGGAATTAATGAAATAACAGCCAAAATCAAGAAAGTAGACTTATCCAGGGTATCTGAACTTTTTGAGGGAATATCAAACTTAGAGCTGAATCACCCACATGGGGAAATTGATATGCTTATTGGTGCTGATTATTGTGAAATATTGCCAAGGTTGTTGAAACAAATAAGGGTCTCCAGTTGCTAGAAAATCAGTTTGGGTTCAGCATACGTGGTAGACACGATGAAATTACTAATCAAGTTAATACTAGTAATCATGTGTTTGTGAGAATTCATAAACTTTCAAGTTCAGTAAATTTGAATGAAATCAATATTGAGCCAACAGGAAATCTAAAGGATCAGTTAGATAAATTCTTTGCCATAGAAGAAATGGGAACAAGGTGTAATCCACAATGTATCAAATGTATGTGCAGAGGTTGTCCTGGACTCAATTATGTAAGTTTGAAAGAAGAAAAGGAAATGAAATTGATTGAGGAAGGATTAACGTATGATGAGAAACAGAAATGCTGGTTTGTAAGGTATCCTTTAGTAAGAGATCCAAATCAATTGAAAAATAACATAAAGGTAGCAAATGCCAGGTTAAGAACAACAGAGAATAGATTAATGCAACTTGGGAATGAGTATGCAATGAAATATCAGAAAGAGATTGAAGATATGGTTAGAAGGGGAGTAGCTAGGAAATTAACTAATAAGGAGATTCAAGAGTACAACGGCCCAATTCACTATATTTATCATCATGAGGTGTTGAAGCCAGAATCTAGTTCAACCCCAGTGCGCATTGTCTTCAATTCTTCAGCATCTTATATGGGACAGAGGTTAAACGATTTTTGGGCTAAGGGGCCTGATATTTTGAACAGTTTGGTGGGAGTGTTGTGTAGATTTAGGCAAGATAATATAGCCATAGTGGGTGACATAGCAAAGATGTACCATACTGTAAAACTCAGCACACTAGATGAACATACACATAGATTTGTATGGAGGGACTTGGATGATAGTAGGCCACCTGATCAGTATGTTCTTACCACAGTAACATTTGGAGATAGGCCCAGTGGTACTATAGCTATGGTAGCTTTGAGACACATAGTAGAACAATTCGGTAAGGAATCCCCGGATGTGCAAGATATGATTCTTAATAACACATATGTAGATGATATACTGTATTCTACTGATACCATTGAGAATGCAATCAAATTGATACAGGATACTGAAAGGGTATTGTCACAGGGAAGTTTCAGAATAAAGCACTGGATAGTCAGCGGGCATTATGAAAACTGCAATATAAGAATAATAGAATTTGTTAGTGAGAAAATCTTAGGTTTAAAATGGAATCCTGTAGATGACTATTTTTCCTTTGCCATAAGACTCAACTTTACACCAAGAATAAGAAAGGTTAGGAGTGGTCCAAATTTAGATATAAGTGAATTTGATTATAAATTTCCAGAAATATTAACACGCAGAAAGATATTGAGTGAAATTGCATCGTTGTATGATCCATTAGGGTTGGTTATACCAGTATTACTCAAAGGTAAGATCTTGATGAGATCCATGATTTCCAAAGGAAACTCGAATGGTGGTGGAATCAAGTGGGATGATCCACTTGATGATTCCATGATGAACGAATGGAAAGCGTTTTTCAAAGAATTGTATGGACTGGAGTCATTAACTTTTAGAAGACCCTTAAAGCCATCTAATGCTTTTGGTAAGCCGAACCTAGTAATATTTTCTGGTGGTAGCACGCAAGCATATGGGGCTTGTGCATATGTGAGGTGGCAAATCAGTGATAGTAAGTTTGAATCAAGTCTGATAATGGCGAAAAATAAGATTGCACCAGTGAAACAAATGTCTATTCCTCGTCTGGAATTATGTGGTGCTCTCATAGCTGCTAGGATGAGATAACTCATAGTAAAGGATTTTTCATGGGAGTTTGAGTCGGTTTATCACATAGTTGACTCGACAATTGTAAGATCACAAATTCAAAAGGAGTCCCATGGATTCAACACATTTGTTGCTGTACGCATTGCAGAGATACAAATAAAAACTGATTCAAGAGAATGGTGGTGGGTTGATTCGATTCAAAATGTTGCTGATATGACCTCTAAACTGTGTAGTCCAGAAAAAAATGGTGAAAATTCTGCCTGGCAAAATGGACCAAAATTCCTAACATTACCAATTTCAAAATGGCCTATCAAACAAGATTGTGAAATTGAACTAAATGATATAGTAGGTGTTGTCATGGCTGTTGCTAAAGTAAGTCAGAACCATGTTATACATATGGTTGATGTTAATAGATTTAGTGATTATTACAAACTACTAAGAGTTACATGCAGGGTAATGAATGTTTTCAAATGCAGATCCTTTAAGGGTATGCTGAGGGAACCAACAGTTCAAGGAATTATTAAAGCAGAACTAATGTGGGTTAGAGAGATGCAAAGGGACATGACTGATTGGAAAGTTAGGTTCAGAAGATTAGGACTTTCAATTAAGAATGGAGTCATAGTAGTAGGAAAAAGAATTTCTAAGTGGCTAAAGGAAAATTGGAATAGAGAAGACTATATGTTGCTACCAGCAAACCATCCAGTTACTAGATTGTATATATCATATGTACATGGGGTTGACCATGCAGGCATAGAGACTACTCTGGCAAAGTTACAAAGAAAATTCTGGATTCCAGGGGCCAGAAAAATAATAAAGGCAATAAAAAATCAATGTGTGACATGTAGGAAGTTAACAAAGAAGTTAGAAGACCAATGCATGGGTCAAATGAGGATAGAAAGAATGAAACCTGCTCCACCTTTCTATTACACAGCTATAGATTTGTTTGGACCCTTAACAATAAGAGACACGGTTAAAAGGAGAACTCATGGTAAAGCCTTTGGTGTTATATTTAACTGTTTAGTTACTAGAGCGGTTCACTTAGATTTGGCTGAAGAATACAGTACTGATGATTTTCTGACCACATTTCAAAGGTTTATTGGTATTAGAGGAGCTCCTAAAGTTATATATTCAGATAAGGGAACTCAGTTGATATCAGCAAGCAAGAAAATAGAAAACATTGGAGAAAAGGAAGGGGTAACTTGGATCTTTAATATGCCTAGTGATGCACCTTGGTATAATGGGGCAAGTGAAGCCCTGATCAAATCTGTCAAAAGCTGTCTTTTTATTAGTGTGGGAGATTCTGTATTGAATTTTGGAGAGTTACAAACTGCTTTGTTTGGTATTGCTAATCTGATGAATGAAAGACCAATTGGAACAAAACCTGGATTTAGTTTAGAGTTGGGGGGATACCTCTGTCCCAATGATCTGTTGCTTGGTGGGTCCACTTGCTTTTGTCCAAGTGGGATGTACGATATTAGTGGGGATCACAAAAGGAGATTAAAGTTTATACAAAGTATAATAGAATCCTTCTGGAAAAAGTGGCACCGAGACTATTTTCCTTCATTGTTAATCAGGCAGAAATGGCATACAACAAGGAGGAATGTAAGAGTTGCAGATGTGGTACTTGTGCAAGATAGTAATGTTGTAAGGGGGGCATGGCAACTAGCACAGGTGATTAGAGCTGATCCAGGACAAGATGGCGTTGTCCGTGATGTTGATTTAAGGTATAAGATTATAAAGCATGGGAAGGGATATGATGGTGGAGTGGATAAGATTATGTGTAGATCAGTACACAGGTTGGTGGTGTTATTACCAATAGAAGAACAATGTATTCATACGTAGTTGACCCTTTTGGATAGGGTATCGGTAATTTGTCAGTAATGGTGGGGAAGTGTATCATTAACATGATAAACTTTATTATACTATAAGGATATATTTATTTAAATGTTGATGTGGGTTGGAGCGAATTGTAACTTATTGCGCATCTGGAATATCTTTTGTCTTACCCATATCTAAATGTCGCACGGTTAGCAGGCGAACTACCGAAAAATTTGCTAACCACTTTGGTACTGCCTTTCGTGTCGACTGGTGGTGGCAAGTGTTATTTTTGTGGATGTAGACGCAAGAATGAAGTCGGTGACAGGTAAGGCCGGCAGGTGATGGGATATTTGTGTTTGGCAATCTCGTACTGGGGTTCAAGGCCTGTGATAGTGAGGCCATTGAAGTGAGTGCAATACAGTGTATTATGGATGTTATATGATATTTCATTTGGAATTGCCCTTTTTGGTAATTGGATTCTAAGTATATATACAGTAATGTTTAATGGTATGAG